>NC_079472.1:9993868-10296899 GCF_026250575.1 Diorhabda carinulata | reverse complement strand
CTATCTCAAAACTTAAGTAGCAACTCTCGTACCTAGCTCTTATTGTTTTTTTATGTAACTTTCCTACAACATGATTACATAGTTTTTAAAATTTTTCTCTTTATATGTTATCTGGGGATTTAATTAATTATTAATTCTATCGATATTATGGATGCAGTTCGGTTTTGTATTGGCTCATTTCCATGATTTGAGGAACTAATTGATGAAAATTCATACACGTACTTCAATATTAATGAACTATTTCCAATAGCACCCTAAAAATTATTATTAGAAATAGCTTGTACAGAAAGCTGATCATTAAACAAATCTATTCATTTATTCATGTATATCTAGCGAGCGTTTTCGTTATTATTATCAATATTTACATATTTTCAACAAGATTATGAACAGAAAAATTTTTATTTAAGATCTTGAAATTTCAAGTTTATATCCAATGAGGATGAATTATTGAATCATACTGTCTCTATTGAGATAAATTCATATTAAAACCTTCCCTTTTCCCGGAAACATAATGAACTTTGTTATTTCAAATGGATCGACCTGTATATTTTTCGCTTTTTGAAATCCTTAATAAATACATCCCTATAACTAAATGCCATAATTTCGGGTTATAGCTACATTTGCGTTATCTCCACTGAAATTAAAATAATATATTTAGGTGGCTACAATAACAAATTTGATGTTTCAATAAATTATTATTGTTGTAGTATTGTTTATTGTAAGTAATGATGGATCGTTCATCTGAAAAAGAACGAATTGATAGACGCAGAAGTCAACGAGAAACGTGGAATAATAATTTATATCCTAACCGAAATTCCATAACAAGATCTACTAAGTTTAACGAAACGTAATGTTATATTTTGCGACCAGGTTACTTTTTGTACAAACTAGTTGATTCCTTTTTCATTGAGGGTAATTTAAAAGGTCCGGTGTATTTAGATTTATTGAAAAATAGTATTATACCTGAGTTGGCTCGAATATTTCCAAGTATTGTCAATTTCATTTAAAAAAAACTTCATTATTAGAAATTTTCAGACAATAACAATAACCCAAACGACAATATTTGGCTACAACAAGATGGTGCCCCACCTCACTATGCGTGTGTGGTGAGGCAATACATAAAAAAGTGTTTCCCAGAAGATGGATTGGAAGGCGTTGTTCTATCGAATGACCCTTGCTATCACCCGACATGAATCCTTTAGACTATTTCTTGTAAAATCACTCAGAAAACATCGTTTATAAAACAAAACCTACCAATATACAGGAATTAAAAAATAGGATCACCACACTGATAAGAAGAATTGAGCAAGCAGTCAGGGATGTTTCAAAATGTATTGAAAAATTTTAAAAATCGCATGGCTTGTTGTATTGAAGTAAATGGACAAATTTTGAGCATTCGTTGTAATCGCCTTTACTGTATATTTTGTAAAATTCGTAATGTGGATCTACTTCTTACACGTCACAAATATTCGCAGATTTGATTTAGTTGTTGTAGGTGTTCTGCACCATATATAATAAGTATTTCTTAAGGATTTCGAAAAGATAAAAAAATCCATTTGAACTAACAAAGTAACTATAATACCAGCCGTATCACAAGACCATTGCGCACAAAAATTTAAAAAATAGAAATAAAAAAGCCGTTTCGGAGATTATTGAGACATTACATACATAAAACACTCTGTATTTATAAGAATAGAAGCATTAACTACTTCTTGTAATGAATTAGATGATTCTTTACGTCTGTGTAATATATCTACAATTAAAACTAAATAAAAGCACGAAATTCTTAAATAAATTTTAAATGTTGTTGGAGCTCGTTCTTTGCATTCGGAATATTAATAAGGAAGCTTTATACTAATGGAGTCAACTAATATGCTTTTCCTCTTTAATGTTTTTTATTATTCTTTATATTTATGAAGTAGAATAAATCGTTTGAGCTGCCGACTGACTTGTAGGTATGGTAGTTATACTTTATTTTGAAAAACCCCTTTCAATATGATACCAGAAAAAATTAACTGTTGATATAATTGAGAAGTTCATTTTGTTTTGTCATAAATCGAATTAAAAAAAATACCAGCTTCCATTTGTGTCCCTTATTGAGTTTGCTGTACTATATCTCAATATAGAAAGTTTTTTCTCAATCAAACACCCCTAAAGGCATTTAGTATATTACAATCTGGTGAACAGTGAACAATGTGCAATTCAGTTCTAAATTAATCTAATAGGCCTGAGGCTCTGTAGAACGTATTGAACTGAATTTTAATGCTCACAAACAAACTCTGCTTTCGCACTAAAAACACTAAACTAACTTAAAAGGCTTGATACTTTTGAATCATTTCTCTAACCCAATATTCTCAAGAAGATGGATAATCAAGACATCGATATGCTGATGGGAGTGTCTCTTCATGACCATTTCTAGTTCTCTATGGAGGTCACTATTGCAAATGTAACGAGGGGAATCTACTATGTTCCAAAATACTTTATTTTGGGATCTTTGGATGATTGCTAAGCTGCTTGCTTAAGTGCATTCCCATACTAAGATACCATGAATCCATACTGGCTCAAGTATCTGCTTATAAAGCATTTGCTTATTATAGAGAGTTTCGGAGTTTCAGAGAGTACAATTTTCTATATTTTAGTTGAAGCTCTTCTCTTTTCTGCATGCACATGCAGAAGGAAACCGTTTACCATGAAGAGACATTCTGAACGAAATTATCATAAATTGTAATTATTCATTGAAAATACTTAAACGAGATATTGAAACACAATCAAATATTTCTTGGAGAATTAATGAATAAATAGATATACCAAATACTATCGAAGATCGTGTTACTAGCAGGAGAAAAAACTTGAAAGATGTTATTAATTGATTTTCATCTAATAGACCACTGTTTGAATAAGTTACTACGTGATATTTAATTGAACATTGTAAGCGACTTGGTATAAGTTTGCTGACAATCTTTTTAAACTCTGTCATCTATAATTATCACATCGTATATGAAGTTTTAATATGGTAGAATTCACCTTCAATATGCCCACATGCATTTAATGTATGGTTTGACTTCTGGTAACTTGTTAGAAGCCAGAAGGTTCTGTACTGAACGCTTTCCGGGCAGAATTATACCCGATTTTAGAACTTTTGTTATGGGTTAATTGTAGCTTTCAGGAAACAGGTTTGTCTATATAAATTAGTTTCTATTATTTTTTATAAAATGATATTTTAGAAAGTATCCTACCAAAAACTTTGGCGAAGCTTATCAACGAACTACATATACAACACCAGCTTTTGAGCAAAATGCATTAGATGCAGGTAATGCTGATCCTACAACTAGCCTACGCAAAATGTTACTACAATTTAACATATCAACGACTCTAGAAGCAACTTCTTTATCCCTTTCACAGAAAGCGCATGTCATGGAAGTAGAGGATTATCCAGAAAGACTAGCCTTCGCTCGTTGGTTTCTAGATAAACAACTAGTTGATAATTTACATTTATGAGCAGATGAAAATCCTCACGGTACAATTAAAACAAAGATGCAACATCGGTTTTGTGTTAATTAGTATTTCCATATATTTTTTTAATAACCTGAATAGTCAGTGATACTTAGAATTTCTCCAAAATGATTTCCCAACTATATTATGTGATATTCCTCTGAACAATCGCAGAGACATGTGGTTCATGCACGATGGAGCTCCTCCCAACTTACTAAATGATGTGAAAAATCATTTCAATAATATTTTTCCTAGTAGGTGGATTGGTCGGGGAGATCCATTTGCATGGGCACGACGTTCCACTGAATTTAATAAAATGGATGCATTTTTTTGGGGATATCTCAAAAGCTTGGTATATACAATATCGGTAAACAAAAGGAATGAAATAATCGATAGAATAAACTTCCTTTGAGACACAGAATCTTGGAATGCTCTTCCAATTTCAAAGAAATATCCTCCATAGACTCCGGAAGTGTGTAAAATTACAAGGTGCCCACTTCGAACATTTATTATAGTTTTTTTTTTGTTTTTATTTGATAAGTTGTAGGCTAATCAACTAAATTTTTCTACAGTTTAATTTTTTCCTTATATAAGTAACACGATGTTCCGCAATATTCAGTTTAATTAGGAACGTTTGATTATGTTTCAATACCACTTGTGAAAAGTTTCAATAAATGATAATTTATGATAATTTTCCTCAGAATATCTCTTTATGGCGAACGGTTTTCTTGACATGCTCAACGATCTAAAAATCTACATATCTCTAAACCATAAATTTTTCGAGTTATACCAAAAGTTCTTTTTGTTAAGAAATCGATAGAAAAATTCAATTTTGCTATCTACGGATTGTACAGTTCTAGTTTCGCAATTTTGAAGGCCTATAACTCAGAAACGATTGGTGGTCCCGGAACACCTCGTATATGTAGGAAGTAAATAGCCAAAATAACCTATTTAATACATTTTGAAAAGAAAATGGGATAATACTCTGAAAGTTTCAATTCCTAGTGTTAAATTCGGTAAATTAATTTCGATTTTTAATTACAAATATATACAATGTATTATACGTATCTAGCAAGCCTCTATGTGTTGCATATTCAGAAAAGTTTTCAACAATTATATTATATATTCGTATGAAAGTTTTAAAAAGTTTTTGTTTCCCGTTCTTCAAAATTCCACCATCAATTCTAGCCCGGCTATTTTCTATTTCCCAAACTTTCGAAAGCTTCGTGGACATTTCTTCTCTTCTTATTTTTCAATTAAGAAATGTGTTATTTGTGAAATATACTAGAAAATTATATTATGTGGTGATAAGTTTTGATTTAACATAAGAGAACAAATCTGAAAAAATACTATTAAGAAAGTTAATAATAATACGAAAATTCCTAGTGTTCCGAGAACTCAAATGTAAAAGTTTCTTTTTCAGTTTCCATTGTAAACTTTGTAGGTTTCGAGAAAAGGTCTCAAAAATTATTTAATTCTATTTTGGTGTAAAGTTTCTGCATTGATAAACTTGACAACAGAACGTCTGAGGACTTATTGGCAGTCTAGAAATTGGCTAAATTGAGAGAGAATGAAATGCAAATACTTAACAAAAAGTTGCATTTAATTGGTGCTGCGAAAATAGATTTAAGTGAACTTTCCATTCTAACGAATTAATGGAATATGATAATTTATTACAAGGGACCAAGTTCTAATTCAGTTTCCTTGAAATATTATCGTTTCGCGTATGAGGAAACCAAGATTAACAGCAAATAGAAGAAAGAAATATCATACAGAAGAAATTGAAGAATATGTGTGGATATTTATTTTCATAAAAGTTACAAAAGAACCGATCCTTTTAGAGACACCATCACTCTTCAATAGTGAAAAGAGAATGTCTGTGAAATAAAACTTCGTCTTTTGTATATTCAGTTACAATCCTGAATAAGATATGGAGATACATCTGTTTATTACGGTTACAACAGCTCTTACAAAAAATAAACTTTATTTGGGGGTATTTTTGGTTTTAAAAACCTCCCAATCATTCATTTAGGTAAAGCGTAATTATGGGCCAAAGAGCCCATTGTTAAATGTGTATCTTCTTACAGAGATAAGGCAATACAATTTGTTTAGATAGTTCAAATGACACAGAAATGCTGAGAACTGAGCCAAGGCAAAAATTTACTTAGTTTGAGTATACCGCTCAATAGCTTTTTAGGATTAAACTCAGTCAGATCATATTACTAGTTTCAAACATAGTAAATTAAAGAGAATCTTGTTAGGCCTGTCAGTTTTCAATAAAAATTCATTCAGAATTAAAGATATTACGTTTCACCATTGCTTGGAAGCCTGCCAAGTATAGGATGGGGGACGTTTTCAACATCTGTTACTTTAATTCAGCCGTCGATAGCGTCTTAAAGGTATTTGTTTTTGTTTTTATAAGATTTTTTGCTTTCTCATAAAAGGATAAGGCGAATTTGAAGAACTTCTCTCTCACACAAACGATATTTAAAAAAAAAAAGTTGGCAGTTAAGAACAGCTGAAGAAAAATTTCGATGGTATTGGAGACGTAAAGTCATATCACTTGCATATGTTATTTTTTTAATGCCTCGACGAATGTTGAATTACATCTCCTCTGAAGAGCGTGCTGTCAATCGTTTTTTTTTGTCGATATTAACATCCCCAATGGCTCGCAGCTGCAAGGAGGAGTTTGTAACCACTGACTAGTTTCGACGTTATTACATCTTATCAGAGTGGTTTAACAAACCTCGTTTGGGCTTGAGAGACCCGAACTGAAAGCGTCGCTCTTTGGTTTATGTAGTTTAACATTCCCCAGCAAACGCTAATTTGCGTCATCCTCACTTCCAGCTGCGAACAACTGGTTAAATTTAGCGTAGTCGTCTATAACATAGATTCCGATGGTAAATGAGGTGTGTAAATTGTATCAAAATAAACGTTTATTTATATAGATCGCTACTTCACATACTGTATATATAAAGGACTACAAAAAACAAAAGGCTCTTCTAAACCAATTACATGAATGGACGATTAAACTAAATGAGAGCAAATCAACACATTTAACATTTTTTTAAGAGTACATGTCCTCCAGTTCATTTAAATATTAAAGAAATAGTCTTATATACAAGTCTGTCATCAAGCCTATATGGATTTGAGCTGTGGGATTCCGCTTCCAAATCTAATATAAATATTATTCAAGGATCCCAAACGAAAATACTCCGTCAGCTAGTAGATGCTTCAAGATATTTATTAAATCGTATTATTCACGTGGACCTGGGAGTGCCCACTGTACAAGAAGCTATTCAAGAATGGATCATTATCACAAAATTATAGAAATCCATTCAAATCTACTACTAGAGGAATTGTTAAAATCAAGAAACACAACAATTGGTCAATAGATTTAGTATGAGGTAAATGAGGTGACATAACTGGATGTAAGCCTAATCAAGACATCATAGATGTTGGATTATCTAGCACTAGCGAGTACATCAACTCAAAGAATGTAAATATTATTTTGATTGTTAATAAAAGTTTGTTAAAAAAATTATAGATCTCAATATTTACGTATATTTAATTTTTTTATTAAAATTAGCCTTTTTAAGAAATTTTTCTTCTTTTTATGTAATTTCGATCCAAAAATATCGGTAGGGATATTCATTAATAAAGACGTCAAGAAACTCAGTTGATTTCACACGTGGAAAGTTTTGAAAAGATGTTGAATAAAAATTGCAGATCATTATAATTTCATACCTCATAAAATCGTAATTGGAAAAGTTTGATCTTTTACATTTTAACTATTATTGAACAAACAATGGAATAGAAATAATAGTTGATACGAACGTACATTATGGTAACAAGTTATTTCAATTTAGAAACATTTTCGTAATATATTTGGAAAATCAATTGTAAAAATCGCGGTTTATATTCCATATATATTATAAGGAGACGTGAAGTTGAAACCTAAGATTTATATCTTGAGTCGTTTCACTCAGACCTGGCCTTTTCTGTCGGATCGTTAACTTTTTCATTTCTCCAGAAAATTGTTGTAATATGTAACAGAATAGGTACGTAGGATTTTCTAGATTGGACAAATTTTTCTTTCCAACTTAACGTACCAAAACTATTTAAAAAGCACAATTTTCTACGGTCTAATCCACGAATGAATGAAACACAAAATTATGAGCTTTTATATTTTCCTTACAAAAAGGATCAATACTGGTATTTACAGTTTATTATCCAGTTGAAATTATCTAATCCTCAATAACGATAATTTTGTTACTATGATTTATTGATAGCTTTGCCATTCAACATCGGATTTTATAGAAATTTCTGTTTCACTTTGACCTCAAAATCCAATCCAAATCCAATCCAATCTCAATGTGTGTAAAAATATTTAAGTATATTGACGAATAGTTTCTTTATAAACATCAAACATCAAACTTTTGAATATCTTGAATAGATACAGTAGGTAATTATTTCGAAAATTATTCGAAATAAGTTCAATTCCATTTCTTCTCTGCCAAGCTAACACTAGATCGATCTGTATGGTTAATACTTTTATGTGTTTTCAATCTAAATTAGTTACACTATATAACTCGAATTAATGAACTCACAAAAGGTTCAAAAATAGTATTATTCACATAACAATAAGGATGAAAATGTTTGTAAATAACAAAAATATTATCTGGTGCCTAATTTCGTTTCACCCAATTATTTTCTCAAGATTTTAATTGAATTTTGTGCTCACATTGTTTGTGGTTGTCAAATTTCGTTCGTGGGGTAGCCAGATATATCTTAATTCTTCTGTGAAAAACACCATTATGTTTACTTCGTATTTTGTAAAAGGTTTTGTAAATTAAATCTTTAAGAACCCTTTTATTATCAGATGTAATACAATATTCAAAAAAAATCTTGAATAAGACTTTGCAAAATCTGTTCCACATTATTTATTTTTCTTATTTATTCTCACTACCATAATCGGTGAAGTGAAGTTATAATATTTTTTTTTCACCTAATTTATTTAAACACTTCACACCTCACTTAGCTAATTTTGTTAATCGTTACAAGAAATGAAAATCATCAGTCCCAATTATTTCAAATATATCAAATTTAATTCACATAATGCTTACTAATTAATAATCAAAATTTTCAAATCAAAATATTCCGAAAACGGTACACGGTATCCAGTTTTATTAAGAGTACCTTTTTAGTGTAAAAATATTTTTCAGTTTTCTATCTATCTTAGAGACGGGACCACCTTTTTCGAAACACCTTGAATATCAGAATGGACGTTTCTAGAATTCTAGAGAGAAAACAAACAAAAACAAATGAATTACAAGACTTTCCTAGAAATTAATCTAAAAAACAATGTAAACAAACCGCCTGCTATGATAAAAACATATATAAAAACTTCAAACGAATTCCGCTGTTTATGGAAAGTATATTGAACGTGCCACGACCTCGCCAAATCTTAGAATACCATTATAACCGGATAGGACCGAGGTTAATATATGGGGCTCCACGCCAAACTTTATTCAAAAATATTTTGCTGCAATTCAGATCTTTTGAGCATATAAAATAAGTTATGTTAAGGTGGAGGTAATATTTTTTTAACATTTTCAACATAATTTCAGATTATTGTTTCATGATTTGTTTATACATCAATAAAAATATGATTAACTGTCACGTCCTTGACACCTATAATATTAAATATAAGAAATACATAAATATTTCACGATGAGCTTCCAACGATTGACCTAACCTAAGCTTATCTAACCTATCCTAACTTAACCTAACCTAACCTAACCTAACCTAACCAAACCTAACCTAACCTAATCTAACCTAACCTAACCTAACCTAACCTAACCTAACCTAACCTAACCTAATCTAACCTAACCTAACCTAATCTAACCTTACCTAACCTAACCCAATTTAACCTAACCTCATGTGCTATTGCTCTAGATGACCGCGTATTCCGATATGATTGGATAATTATTGGCATTTAATATGCTTAAGATGGAAAATATGTGACTCCCCCACCCTTAAAGTACTTTCGGAGCACTAAAAAACAACCCTATACGCGCGACAAAATTTTTGGAGTGTGTTTGGGGTGGAGCCCCAATTCTAAATAATTACCAGGACCGGCTTCACGGACCATATCGTGGACTAATTATAGAATGCTCAACATAAATGTTTTTATTTCCAAATTCAATTTTCAATAAAAAAAAACACAGAATAGTAAAAGAAGGATACACATTTTAGAAAAAACCTATAACTTATTTTTGGACTCTCAATCCATTTTTTGCTATTTTATTACTTCACCAGACTCGAGGTAATCCTATTTTATCACCAATACAGTCTCCTTCAATGTTTTAATATCATTTTTATTCTATTTAAGCGAAAAATTGTATGAAACTGATTAGTAATTCATATAAATAGAATAGAATAGCCAACTTTCAAATACGCGCCATGTATATTTAGTGATTGATGTGTACAATTGTGTTTTTTGCTTCATTAACAAATACAATTTGTAATTCCAATAATTTGTCCGTTTATTCCAAAATGAGATTTGTTTGGTTCTGATCGTGGACAGTATTTGGAAATTAGTTGTTTGGATGATATTTTTTCATAGATAACAAAGTTATCAAATCGAATAACCGTTATTATTTGATGTAATGTCATCAATCTAAAATTTTTTTCAAACGAATTTATGGTAACACAAAATATGTTTTCATCTTAACAACGATTATCTGTATACTTCTGTACAACTGAACAGAAATATTCTGTCAGTTTCCATTTAGATCTCAATCGAATATTATAGATAATTACTGATCATTAGTGGCGGATCTACGGGAGGAGGGCTTTTGGGCTGAAACCTCTCCCAGACGAAACATACTGAACCAGGTCAGTCACTTCAGCCTTTGTTAATTATGTTGGAAAATCCAATATATTTAATGAAGAAATTTATAATGATTCAACAAAACCTCGGGTTCCAAGTAGGTCCTCTACTAATATAGAGTCTGAACAAGTTGAGCGATAATCCATGATGGTCTTATAGTAAGCAGAAGAAGGTATCTACTGTCACGTCTTTGTTATTTTTGACCCAAAGAGGCTGGTATGAGAAATAAAACACCTTTAGGGGATGTAGTAGTGAAACATGTCATTGAATTTCTTAGAGATCATAATAAAAATGAGTACCGACAAACATATTTTAAGATATGAAAACTCAAAAATAGATGAAAGGATAAAAGAAAATAGAAAACCTTAGTTCCAACTGTAAACAATAATTTTGTGTTGGACTGAAAATATTGCATTGCGGGGTCATCGTGATGATGGCACTTTGAACTTACAAGAAGAAGGAGAGAATGAAGGCAAATTCAGAGCCGTTATGGGATTTAGGATAGATGCTGGAAATTCAACATGAAAAGGTTATCTTCACACTGCTCCAAAAAATGCAAAATTTATCAGCATTACAACTCAAAACGATTCTATAAAATGCTTTGGAGAAACTTTTGTGAAGCAAATCACAGAAAAAGTGGACAAATCGCAGTTTTTTTTGTTGATTGTTGATGAAACGCAAGTTCTGATGAGCTTTAGATATTGATTTGGGCCATGTACGATGTACTTAAAAAAATCTTTCCATATTTTTTATCAGCCTTCTATTATCTTTAATACATCTCATTAGTAAATAGTAAACCAAACATCCTGAAAACCTTTAATGTGGAACACACGTTTTTATTCCATTAAACTCCAATAATTAAGCTTTAACTTGGTCCCTCTCAAAATAAAATTCCAGATTCTGCAAGCTTCAAAAGAGGTGAATTTTCCATTGAAGTTGATAACCGATCGGAAGGCCAGTTTCTGTGTAAGTCCCAGAAAATATCGAAGCAGTTCATGACATGATTTTATCAGACCGTCGAATTGGGCAAAAACGGATATCTGAAGCACTGAATATTTCATACGAACGCGTTCATCATATAGTTCAATTTGGACATGAGAAAAATTGCTGCAAATGTTTGAATGTTGACCAAAAGCGTGCAAGGGTAGTATAGATGTATAGTAGAATGGATGAGACTTGGGTACATTTCTACGATCCAGTAACAATCGATGGAATGGCGACACTCTGGTTCTCCAAGACCTAAGAAGTTTCGTAACCAAAAATCTGCTGGAAAAGAAAACAATAATTGGAGATTATTATTCGACAAGATACTGACCACTCTACGAGACAAAATTAAAGATAATAGACGCGCGGAAAGCTATCTAGAGGTGTTTTATTTTTGCAGGACAACGCCCCTGTACACAAATCTCATATTGCCGTGCAAAAAATTTGTGATTTAGGGTTTGAATTACTAAAACACCCCCCTTATTCAGCAGATTTGGCTCCATTCGACTATCATCTCTTTTCCCAGCCTGAAAAAAAGTTTAAGAGGTCGTTTTTTTATGAAAGGTCTAGAGACGTTGCAGGTTCGCTGTAATGAATGTATCCAATTAAGAGGAGAATATGTTGAGTAACAGAATATTTTGACATTGAAATTTCGTTTGGTTCTATAGTAGACTAAAAATTTTTTAATATATCCTCGTAATTTCGAAATTTTTGAAAATATCAGTGGTAAATGAAAAGCAATGTTTATAATAGAATTCAACATGAATCCATATTGCAGATATATAGTAAATCAGGAGCAATTAATGAAAATTAAAATTATGCTGGGATATTCACGAGATAAAAATTTCAAATTTTTTAATAATTTCGTTTCCATATTATTGAGAAAACGAACTGTGTCTGTGTGGTTTCAAATGAAGGTGCAATTTAATACTGACGCTCGACGCTGGCCTCAAGCGTCAAATGCGTTCACTCGGTACGAATTAGACTAGAACGCCAGTCGAAATAGATGTAGCGTCAAATGTAAAGAGCATCAAGCGTCAAACACAGTAAAGAAAAACGAATATTTAGCTCGACACTTGAGGTAAAATATAATAATAGTTTGAGAAAGTATAAAATGAGTTTTGTTTATTATTTAATAACTATAGATATAACTTAAATCTTTCACCATGACTCTGTTTCAAAATAATAAGTTAGGAGTAGTGTTAATCTTGCTTTTCGAATTCCAAGGAAGCTAGAGCAAGAAGAACCAGTTTTAGTGGATTATATTATCTTCAAATTAGTAATACATTAAATGCTAAATATATTTGTAATATTTTGAATCAACTACATGTAAAAATTTATAGCTTACAGAAGAAAAAAATGTATTATCATCATTCACAAAGCTAAGTGAATAAAGCAACATCAACCATAAATGACTGGGTAATATAAACTTGCGTGCATGACACATCAATAAATAAGTTGTGTTACTAAGAAAAACAAATTTTTTAGCGAAAATCAATTTTATGCATCCTTGATATTATATTAAATAGATATTATTTGTAAGCAATTCTTTCTTCTCTTTCATTCATTCATTCATTTACTTATCTCCCTATGACTTCCAGTTGTTCACAAGTAACAGCAGTAGTAGGACGTCTTCCTGCTTATTATTTATTATAATTTTCAAAATTATTATATAGAAAACATTGAACAATGAAATATCTTCAAAACCCATAAATTGTAGAACGATGAAGCTATTGTTGACGATTTAAAGCACTAAAATCAAATGCAAAACACCTGTTATTGCAAAACCGTATTTATCGATCAGTGAAAATATCCTACTCGTCTGACAAGCTGAAAACTAGCTATACAGTAACAACAAAAACAGGTTTCAGATGGATTGTTGCCATGTGATTCCTATTTTACATTTACAAATCGCTCTCTCTTTTTTTCATCTGGATATTGTCACTTCGAAGAATCTTCTCACAAAGAGAATTTACACATTGCGGAAGAAAATTTATGGAATATATTCGACGTCTGGAGTTCTTTACAAACATTTGTTGTGATTTACGTCTGTTTATATGAATTTGATGTCGATATAGAAGGATAGTAGTCAAAAGCTATAGATGAGGGTGGAAATAAAATGGATAATCGTATATTTTAATAAAAATGTTAACGTTGATGAATATTGAAATACATATATATATATTTAACAAACTCCAAACCTGTTGAAAACACCAATAAATTTGTTCTGCTCAAGTTCTTCTCGTTCCTCTCCTTCTTTGTTCAAGATAATATCTCCTGTATAATAGAGAAAAGCGAGTCGAGAAGGGTTAAAAGCTTCTTACTGGTCTTATATGTAGTATTGAGTTTTGGGAGGAGCGAAAGAGGTCGAATCCCGTTTATTTCAAATCAGTATACTCGCGATACAAAAAATAACATAAAAAGAAAAATAACAAGATAATTAACATAATAATCATATATATATAGACAACTAACCAGTGGTGGACTAACCTGCAGGCTGAGAGGCTGAATCCTGGGGCGGCGTATTTTTTTTTTCATTGCTTAACACGAAGAGAAAGAGTTTCGAAGTTTTTACAGAAATAAAATTAAATTAATAAAAATTGAAATGCAGTACACTAAAGCTTTCCTTGTTTCGAAAAAGTGAAGAACTATTTATGATATATATTGAGTCAAGAAAAGCTAAACGCATTAGCTCTTTTATGAGTAGTCAGACCTAGTGAACAAGATTTCATGTGATTTTTTTTTATTTAAGTGGAATGTGCGTGAATGATGAACCGGGTTTGTTCGCTGAGTCGTTAACGATCCTTGACTATCCATCGAACTATTTAAAACTCTGATTTTTTAGAAAGAAACCACTTTCAGTTGCTGAACTACTAGAGGAAGATTATCTAATTCTTCCAGAAGGCATATACATAACCAAACCTTGAACATGATGGCGAAAATAAGGACCAATAAAGGACTATAGAAATTTAAGGCATTGGGGAATGTGTTTTACTAAAAATTTGCTGATATTATACACTGGTTTACGTTCTTTATGATATTTTTAAAACTTTTTTACACCAGCCAAGTTGATATGAATTTAGATAAATTTCGGAGCAACAGGAATAATTAGGGAGAACAGAACTTTGCATTGTAAACTAATTGATTCAAAAATTATGGGAAAAAAGGGTTAAGGGGCAGGCAATTTTTGTTTTAGATTTCACATTATCTCCTAAAGAACTGTGGAGGTATATTCATGAACCTAAAAGGACTTCTGAGTACTGTTCAATCCCATTGAATAATTTTTCGATAGACAAGAAGATGTTTAAGAATAAAACCACTGAAACGTTGTTGCCTACTTACACTAGACGTTAAATGTTTCGATTGATTTCATTACATTTTTTAAACGTTTCTATAGGTCCTATATATACTCTAATTATTTTAAAACATTTTTATAGTTCTGTGCATTAATTTGTTAATAACTAATATTAACAGATAATCAATAAAAAATATTTATTTCTAAGTGTAATAAGAAATATTATTGATGTGGAGTAAAGTAACCATTTTATTTGTGCCTCAAAAATAAAAAACTTAGAAAATTAATCATTTATTTACGTCAAAATAATCAACCATACATTTTTGAAGAGCTAAGTAATATTCTTATGTTCTTAATATGATTAGCTGACCCGGCAAACGTTGTTCTGCCATATAAATTATATCTACGAAATATTTTTCTAGTTCAATAAAAATAACTAACATACTATTAGTGTATAGGGATGTAATTATAATCGATAACGTTGTTTAGACAATGGAAGTATGTAACACTAACAGTATATAACGAATATACTTCAAATTAAAATTGTTGATAGCTGTATAGACATCAAAAATAATTATCCATATTTTTACTATCAATTGGGCGAGAATCTGCCACACATAGTTGTCCAATAATAACAAGAGAAATTTTTATGTTATATTCAAACGATGAAGGAGCTGCCCCATGGCAAAATAAAGCTATGAACATATATATACTTTTTTCTTCCTCGTCCGATAGGTTGGAAATCGCTGCCCTACAGACACATCTTAATCATGTAGGAATGGGAAATTTTTTCACAAAATCTTCGTTTGCTTTTTTATTAACCTCACTAATTTTTTAAATTAAAATGTTCATAGTCCTTCTTCGTGCATTTCTATCGTGATATAGATCACTTCTAACTTTTCATAGACACTCTGCCATTTTCGACATTTAAAGAGTTATGAGAGAACAAATTTTGAAGCAAGAAAAGTTTAAACAAATCGGTCATACGGCTGAAATGTTCATCCAACCGACACTGCTGAACTGCAGCAGTCAGCCTTTTCTGTCTGCAGTCAAATCGTACTATTTAGTTGGTCGCAAGGCCACACACGATCCAATTGCATTGGATTTAGTTGGATGCTACGAAATTTTAGGACGCGGTGGTACCGTGAGTGGCCAGCTTTAAAGCGAATGAATGCGATAGTTATTTTAAAAGTAAAACATCATTGAAATTTTCTAGATATAATATCTTTTAACTATTCTATACGTGAAAATAATCAAGGATCTTATATGAAACTTTAGTTCTGAAATTACATAATATATATCTAACTACCCACAAATATATTAATAGAAAAAATATATGATCAAAATATTATTGACGTCATTTCAATGGAAAATATTTGTACAGGGATGGTGGTTTAGATAGTGTCAATATAAGTAATTCGTATTCCTTTAATTTTTAATACGTCTGTTTATCTAGAATCCCTCGCTTCCTCCAAAACTTAACAAAACGTTTATCATTTTGCGCGAGGACACAGGTGTCCTTCAGACGATGATACAGTTACAACTACCATCAAAATTAACATTAGCCACCAGCTGTAAAACGTTTTAATCGTTTACGATATGCATGTCTCATAAATTATAATGCCCTACGCTAGTTTTCTTGTCGAGAAATCATTTTGATTTATTGAAACGGATCTGTTGGATTTATCTGGACAACTTATTTATGGTAGAACGGTTTTCTATGAAAATTAATCGAGCCGGTGATAGAGTTACAGGTTTACATAGCACTGGAAAGCGTGGCAGAAAACACATTACGTAGAATATTCAGAGACGGAATCTTCAAAGAAAAACCGTTCCCAAATAATAACCAACCCTGGGACATACCTCAGGACGTTGTATCGAAAAAATTTAGCTTTCAGAAAAACTGTTCAGGTATTAGCTACAGAACAATAGAAAAAGCATTGTAAAGAAGTTAGATAGGAGCAAAACCAAATATTGGTACTACCTACTGGTACTGAGACAGGCAAAAATTCTTCTTGGAAACTATAACCAGAGTAAATCTCCTGAATGTACAACCTAAGTAAGAACAATCTACGAATGCTAACAAGAGTTTTATCGGGGCACTGTCGCCTCAACAAACACTCGAAGACGTGCGGAGTGCAGATTTTGTATTACAGAGGACGAAATCTTTATCCACATTCTCTGGAAGTGTGAAACACTAAGAAACTCCAGAGCACAACACCTAGGTGCGTATGAGAAGAAGACCCCTTGCAATTAAAGCTTTTCCACATTCTAGACTTTCTTAAAGGAGTGGAATTGATGGATCAGCTGTAAACATTGGGATCTTCAATATCTCAGCAAGAAAGGAGGACACAATTGATCCTTTGGGTCGCAGTGTATACGAGACCCCAAATCGATACATACATACATATATTCTGAAATGAAATAAAGATGGATTTGACAAGGTGGACGAAAAGTATGACAAAAGTTCAACCGTCGTACTTGTCGATGACCACTATCGTATTCTTGACGTTTCCATCGCAAATTTATTTATTTTACACCTTTTTCACCCGTTAGAGAAAATTCTAGCACATCAATTAGTAGAGGAACAATCCTCGCAAAGCGCTTGACGTGAAGAATAGGTACTATAAGAAGAATATAGCGTATACCTTACGTAAATCCGTATTCTGTGCATCGATTTACCAAATACGTTTGTGTAAAGTACAGGCGACTAGTTTGCTCAGTTAGCGGTTGCTGTAAAGACGATTTTTTTGATAATTACTGGTATGACCTAGAGATAGCAGAAGCTGCTTGAAAATACAACTGTATTGGAGAGTATACAATCAATACAGCATATATTTCAAGTTTGAAGACGCCAGGCTATATAGTATTTGTTTCGTAGCTAAGAGTAGTGAACGTTTCAGTGAATTTGTATACATGGAAAAAATTGATCGACAGTAAAATATTCGGTAGCAGAGCGAAGACCAGTATCGCAGTGGTCGACCAAATGGGGTAACAACTTCAGAAATTTTGAAGAAAAACAACAAAATGCTCCAGCTAGCAGACATAATAGGCATTTCAAACAGTACCGTACATCGCATATTAACTGAAAATTTGGACATGAAGAAGTTGTGTGCAAGATGAGTGCCACGTTTTCTCAAAATGGAACAAAATCAGCGTAGTGAATATGTTTTCATCGAGTGTTTGGCAATATTTCATTGAAATAAAGCCGAATTTTTGCATAGTTTCATAACCATGGATGAAAGGTGGGTCCATCACTTCACACTCGGAACAAAAGATTAATAAAAAAAGGACTCAAAAGCGAGAATCGGCTCCAAAAAAGGTGAAGATCATTCCATCTGCAGACAAGGTCATGACGTCGATTTTTTGTGATGGGCGTGAGATCTTGAAAAAAAAACGATGAATGTTATGCAAACTTTTAAGCGAAGAAATCAAGCAAAACGGCCACATTTGGTTAAGAAGAAAGTGTTGTTTTATCAAGACAATGCACCAGATCACACATACGTTATTGCATTTGCCACAATTAATGAATTAGAGTTTAAACTGTCACTTCATGAATCCTTTTCACCATATTTAGCCCCCTCAGATTATTTTCTATTCCCAGAGTTAAGAAAATCGCTCGGTGGTCAAAAATTCTCCAATAATAAAGAGATGATGTCGGTAGTTAATGGCTATTTCTGGAGATTGAACATCGCTGGAAAAAATATATGGAGCTGATAGGAGAATACGTTGAAGAATAAATGTTTTTTCAAAAATGTTCGTGCTTCCTTTGTTGGACCAGGTAATTCTGAGACAATTCTCGTACAATTAATTGTTGTTTCGATGTTTCTTTCTCATTATAACGAAGTGGTATATTGAATTTATTTGTACTACAGGACAATTTTCTGTATCTAGAGGCGGTTTGAAAAATGTATGTTAATTTTCTTTTGAAATCAATTAAAAGTTTTATGTTACATTTAATATGCTACTTTTTGTAAAAACTTCACATAGTTATCCTGAAATAAGAACAAAATATGAGTTTCTATTAGAAATTACACATTTTTCTGAAAATGTAGTTATTTTCTTAGCACACAATTATAGTACACTTTCAGATGTCACTTTTCCGTATACTAAAGATCCCACATTTCCAGTTGAAGGTTAAACCGTAAATTGAGGGTAAAAACAGTTCTATTTTAATTGAATTTTGCTTTAAGCAAGTTTTAATCGGAGATTTTTCAAAATTTTATTCTACTTTACCAAAAACACATAAGAAAATTGTAATAATCAAGTAATAATACATCAAAGTTTTTCATTCATGTTTCACCTATTTTTTTACTTTCCGCTTTTTATTCTGCTCAAATATTTCTTATCAATTGTATCCATTCTATGCAATTATTCGTCTTTCTAAGCGTTCATTCCAATAAATATCGATCTATAATGTAGTTTCTAAGTTTCAGTATATATCAGATATAGATAAACCACTAAAGGTCCTCGGTAAAGAGAAATTACTATTGAAATTCGAAATTCCGTTTTAGAAAGCAACCGATAGAATCCTAAATCAAACAATAGATGCCCGAGAAACCCAGAGTTTAAATAGTTAATCATAATAGGTAATAAAAGTTATTGTTAAGTACTCAATGACAATTACGTATTATAGAGGAAACAAGAAAATTTGCGCATTACAATTTCGAAGTCGAATTGACTTTAATTGTGCAATTAAAAGATCAAAAAATAAATTTATGGCCGGAATATTATTTGTGATAGAGAAGTTTTTAGATATTTATGAGAATAAATATCATTATAGTTACATATTACTGAATAACTAAGATAAAAAATTTGTTTTTGTCAAAAGTCGATTTTATTCATCAATGTAATCTCCTTCAAGAGCAATACAATCATTCCAACACTTCTCTAACTTCTCGATGCCGTGCTTGTAAAAGGATTTGTCATTTGCCTCGAAACTGGCTTCAGTTTCATCAATTTCTTCTTGATTTGAGCTGAATTTCTTACTAGCGAGCTTTTTTTTGAAATCAGCGAAAGGACAGTAGTCACCTGGACTATACGGCGGATTAAGAAGAAATTCGAAGTGTAATTGGAGAAAATGTGATAGATTACGAGAATGACAATAAATATCTTTGACAGCTTTAGTTATCTTATGATAAAGTTTTCTATATAGTTTCACGTTATTTTTGAAGAAGACCCTATTCGATAATTTCCTTAGGTGAGATAAAGATATTCTTTGCAGATATATGTAAACCTCTAATGGACCAGGATTTATTTTGCTTATTTTTGAAACGCCCGAGGGGAATACAATTGGATACCAGATTAATTAGTGTTTTTATGAATCTAGAAAATTAGAAGTCCACATCACCAGAGATCATATTCTAGTCAGTTGTTTAACAACGTTGCTTGAAGTTTTGAAAACTTTTTTCCGAAAAGATACGGCATAATTTGCGAGAAGCATTTTTAGTATTTGATTTTACCGAAAATTTTGTTAACGTTGCTTCATGATCCGAGCGTCAGGTGTTCTGTAAATACAAACAATATAGAGGTCATAAGTCTTGTAGTAGACGATAGAACGATCATTGAACTACTGTGGTACAGTTTTTGACAAGAACAGGCTTATTTTTATTTAACCAATTTTATGTGATACCAACAATTTCTGGAAAACTAAGCTCCTGTAGTAAAAGATTCATTTCATCTGTTTTGAGTCTTAGGTATTGAATATTAATAAGAAACAAGTAGAGAACACTATCATCCTGTCTTTCAGAGTGTGCTTGCTTCTCTGATCTCGAATTTGAACCAAAACTTTTTACTTTTACCCGGATAGCTAGTGGAATAATATTTGCTGTGGTTTTTCTTTTTTGGAGCTGAAGACGTTTTTCTGTTGAAAAGAAAGACCTGAAGGTGGAAAGGTCTGCTTCAACTTCGGCTGAACCGATACCATACGCGTTGAGGAAGTGAAAATAAAACTGACGTAAGGAATCCACGTCGCTGAGGGAGAGGGAGTCCCTCTGATACTAACGTTAGTTTGATGCTGGTATCCGTGTGCACTTCGAAGTACACGCTGGAAGGTTGGCTGTGGAGATGAGGTATCATTTATTAATTCATCACTGAAATTACTCATTTTTAACCAATATTTTTCTCAAAAACTATAGAAACAGTTTGACAATTCATTTTGATTTGGATTTCATATACATTCTATACATTTTCACAAGAATATATCAATACTCAATTGTGTTTTTAAATAATCTTTTTTCAATTATAACACAAGAAATCTACTGTAATGTATCAAATCAAGTGATAAGTGGAGTTTTCGATATTTGATCGTCATCGGTTTATTTTTCATAAATTTCTATCATTAGCCGATTGAAAGTATTCTGAAACCTTTAAATCTCAACAAAACTGGATAATAAATGAAACTTTTCTTCCGTATTTTCATATATATATAACTGTTATTGATCCAAATCCAACCTAAAGTAAACTGGCCCTTAACACCAGTTGATCTAATTCTTCCACACGTATCTCATTAGTTCAGCGAGTTTGCCCCGTTTGGTAATTTTTCTTGAGGATTTACTATGATTGCGCCTTTTAGCGGCTTTATGGTGCTTTTTTCCGTCTCTCTTTTCCTTGTTTACGTCACTTGGAGATAGGATGAAACTAAAAGATTTTATTCAATCGGTTGCCACAAAAACACAAGCTCGCGAACAGTGGTGGGTAATGGATATCACATAACAAAAAACGATGTACCTTGTGAATTCATAGAACTAGATTATTTAAGAATGAAATCCAGAATCTAATATACAGAGTGTTTCTAGATTCATGCGACAAAATTCAGGAGATAATTGCTAGCACGAAATTTAGATGGATCTTTCCTATAACAAAATTCTCCCAGCTCATCCTTTTCAGAGATATCACCCTTAAAGGGTGGTAACTGAAATTTTCATTTTTTTTTTCTAAGATTTCAGTAAATCTAAGAACTCACAAAGCACTCAAAGAACTAACCGCGGGTAAAACCTTTACTGTGTTTCATATCAAAACTTTGTTTCAAGATGAAATTGTATAAAATAAAATCCTTGTTTTATTTAAAAATATTTGTTATCCTTAATTTGTTTCCCCAAAACCAATAGCTACAAAAAAACTAAACACCAAAATTCATAATACTTTCAAATAAATTGAGTGGAAAGCGGTAAAAATAAAAATTATAAAAACTGTAAATAACCACCTCTAGCCAAAATACATGAACGTAACCCACGTGTCATGGATTGACGTGCACGTTCAAAGATATGACGTTTATGTATGGTGTCACACGCTATTTGAATATGATTCTTCAAATCGTTGATATCAATTCAATTATGGGTAGTGTCGTGTAGTCTAATGATTTGAGGTAACCCCATATACAGAAATAATAAAATTTAACTCTTGAGATCGAGGAGGCCAATGTTGGGGCCCTCCTCGATCAATCAATTGGGATATGTTGCATCTAATTGTTGCCTAGCAGTCCATCTGACGAGTACTGGGGTACAATCGTGCATGAACTACATGTTTTGTTTGATATTGAGTGCGATGTCGCATAAAACTTGAATCAAAGAGCTACAAATATATTATTTAACCACTTCCATCGATAAAATCAGTTTGTTATTCATACGAATCTATAGGTACGTATGTTGAGGGCAAATTTAAAAAAGAAATGAATCTCAGGACACAGAAATGTGGCTAATAAAGTGCATAAATAATAGCGCGTAAATTTTGACCATTGTAATAATAGATTTGTCAGGAGGTACACTACTTTGATAAAGCAGCTCTTAGCCATATGAGGCCATATTTGCTTGATTTCTCAGTTAAAGAGAGTTCATTAAAACCTACCATAGGTGTAACCTCTATAATATAGTGAAAATTAAATTTAAAAAAAAGGCGAAGGATGGAATAAAATAAAATATTAAAGGTAGAGATCAGATTCTCATAAGAAAGCCTAAACGAACAATCAAATTCAGGGTCAGTAAAGGAAGACATTCGAGCATTTGTTACAAAAAAGCAGAGTAATGGAATGGTTGTTGATTATGGTGATATTAACAATTTCATGAAGAACTCCTCGATACATTTTTTACATCCACTCATGTCATTATTGGTTATAAAAACTGTATCGAGTTATGAACAAATAAATTTAAAATTTTCTACTCCTTCTACTATCCATAATGGTACCTCTGAATCCGTATCACATGTCCCAGATCTGCTGTTTTCATAGGTTTTATCATGTTCAGAATTTCACGTCCTCAGAATTTCTTCGTTAGTTTTTCTTACCGTCCATAAAACTCTTAGGTCCAGCCTTTCACACCATACGATAGCACGAACCATACGTAGCATTTTGTGAATCTCACTCTGAGGTTGAGGTCAAAGACAGATTTCGTAAGCAAGTTTTTGAATTTTATGGATGAGCTACTTTCCTTCTCTATCCAGCACTTGATTTCTACGTCTGATGCCCAGTCTTCACATAACTACGTTTCCTGATAGTTAAACTTTGTTACCCGTTCAATCTCTTCAATATTGTATGATAGTTTTATACTCTGGAACTCATCTCATTTGCGGATGAATACTAGGAATTCTGTCTTTTTTATATTGATTCCCATGAGGCGACTGTGTATTCTCAGGAGCTTTTAGAGGTCATTCATGTTATCTGCTATCAGAACTTTGTCATCTGTATATTGTATATTATTGATTCATGTTCTATTTATTTTGATACCCAAATTGTTGACCCTCTAGGGCTTCTTGAAAGATATCTTTCGAATAAAAGTTAAACGGGAGTGGCGAGAGGACACATCCCTGCCTACTTAACATCTCTAAGGATTTTCCGGATCTTCGAAAGTTCATTGTCAACCCTAACTGCAGCTGATTGATTCCAATACAAATTTTCAATAAAGCGTATCAATGTCAAGTCGCCTCAGAATTTGAACGAGTTTATGGTGTTGCACTTTGTCAAAAGCCTTTTCATAACCTATAAAACGCATAACCATATCTTTCATCTGGTAGTTGCAGATCAATGCCAGAACTTAGGTTGCAACTAGTGCCTCTCTCGTACCTAGACCTCTTTCAAATCCAAACCATCAAGCTAGTTAATCTATGGTCTTCGCATCTTCTAGTGTTGTTCTTTTTTTTTGGCAGTGACATGAGATGAGATGTAATCTATTTGTTTGGAAAGTTTCCTGTGTTGTGAATTCGGTTAATGAGCTTTGATTCCTTTGTCGGCTAATAATTTGAGCAGTTCAACAGGTACTAGATTTGGCCCAACCGTTTTCTTATCTTTTGAATTGTTTATAGTTCTTGTAATCTCTTTTGTTGTGATTGACAGCCCAGACAAATCTATTTTGCCCTTGTTCATTCTATATATTAGAGAAGATCTGTTTTATATAAGTTCTAGATGTTTCTACTATTTTCTTGTGCAGGTTATACTCATCGGGTTATTCTTGTAAATGTTCCATATGTTTCTTCTGCTGCTTATTTTCTGCCTCTCTTATTGTTGTTCTTATATATTTGTCATGGTTCTTGTATTTTTTTCTTTCTTCAAACATGGCTAGTATTGTATCCTATTTGTATCCTATTTCAGCTTTTGCCGTATTTTTAATTATTTCTTCTATATTCTTCAATGTGTTCTCAACATTCATTTCCTTAGCTGGTTGTGATATAACTAACGTTGTTAATGTTTCATTTAACTTTTTGTTTTTTTTATTTTTGATGCTTTCGTCTTTAAGTATGTCATAATCTATCGTTGGTTCTAATTTTTTTATATTGGTGATCTTTATTTTTATTGATCAGTTTCAAGTTATGTATTCGGGGCAACCTGCTAGGGTTCTCCATGTGTAGTGACACCTGGATGGTGGTCTAATTGGTGGTTTTCATGTGCTCCTCTTGACAAAACTGGTGTAAACGTCCACCTCGATATTTTCTTTTTTCATTACATGAGGACCAACTAGTTCATCCGATATGCCTATTCCAATTTTGGCGTTGAAGTTGCTGTTATGTTTTTTTACTTTGATCATAGTATTATTACCTATATTTCCCACAAATTACCTCAATGGAATCCGCCTCTGATCTATTTCTAATTAAATTACGTTTCGGGTTGTAACTCACGAAGTTCACGTTCCTAGTATACGCCATTAATGATGTATAAAGGAAACGCCTCAATTAGAAAGGAATTCTTTTAAGAATCGCCTTGCAAAAGGGAATGTTTTGCGTGTTATGAATAGCCCCAATTAGTGCAAATTAAAGCTGAACTCTGAGGATACTATTCGAAAATATTTATTCGAGGTAATAGAGCTCTTTACCATTGATTTCTTAACTGAAAAATGGTTTTATATAGGCCTCTCTTCACATTGATGCATAATTTTTTAAAAAAATATAAATTTATTCATATCTAATGCGAATAGTAGGTATACATCGGAATTGAAAAAATTCTAATATTCATAAATATTGTTATTATTAAAATGACGAAAACTCCGAGCAGAAAGATGAAATACCACTACATAGTTTTCGGCTATTTCTTTCAATTTTAAGTTTTATTTGTGTATCGATCGAAGCAGTGATTGTTATACGTGTTATTTCAATTTTTCTGTGCAAATTTCATGTTATTATTAATCTCATAGTAAATTTATCATTAATTTCGAACGCAATAATTATCATAAAATGATGGACAGTTTTTACTTTTACTTAATTAAGTGATTTCATGTGAATAAACTCGCGTTGTAAGCTGCCGCCAACCACGACCATTACCGTACCTTTACATATTGTACCTAACATTTTTTTAAAATCATTTTGAATCAAAACAGAAACGTGTACGTGTTTAATAAATATACGTGTTTTATTATCATGAAAGGTTAGTCAAATAACCTTTGCGTTTGCTAAAAACGAATACAAATCTAGAGTCATGCAAATTATAAAAGCATGAAGATTGGGCAAATATCGCGACGTGATATAAAAATCTGGGGCTGAGTGATTTTTCAAAAAATGTAGACGTCAATGGGTTGAACTTCAAGATACAACAGTTGTTGCCTAAGGACTTGATGTCATACAAATATATCGATAAAATTTGCAATCCCAACGAATCTGTGAATTATCCAATTGAGTTTTTAAATGAATTGGATTTGCCAGGCATGCCACCGTACCATTTACAATTGAAAATTGGATCTCCAATTATTCTGTTCTGTAATTCAAACCCACCACGACTGTGTATTGGCACACTATTAGTCATTAAAAAATTAATGGAAAACGTTTTTAATAACATTCTGAATGGCGAGGCAGAAATGTATTGCTGCCACGAATTGGTATGATTCCTACAGACGTGCCAATTGAACTCAAACGCATTCAATTCCCAA
The DNA here is from genome assembly GCF_026250575.1 of Diorhabda carinulata. Taxonomy (NCBI): domain Eukaryota; kingdom Metazoa; phylum Arthropoda; class Insecta; order Coleoptera; family Chrysomelidae; genus Diorhabda; species Diorhabda carinulata. The sequence continues at coordinate 10,270,888 of NC_079472.1, read as the reverse complement.
TTAGGCATTCGCAATGATGATGACCAGACGTCTATATGTGTCTTTTCGCGTGGGAAAAACATCTAGTTTGTTTGTATTGGCTAAAGGCGGACTAACCAAGAATTTTGTACACTCTATAACTTTGGTAAATACAGGAATGAATGTGAAATAGCCACGCTCGTCAATGTACGCTACTTGATGATGGTAGTAGGGATTAGTACGGTCCCTCAAGCAAGTAAACTATATTTTATTCTGGGGTACAGATACAAAATACTTTGATTATTTACCGTACTATATCACCAAGCGCATATTACCCTCTTTGTCATGCGAATACATTCTCATTTCGTGCCTCTCGACATTTACTCCTGTATTTGCCAAACTGTACGCTGAAAGATTAATATTTACTCTTTTTCAACTGTCATAATTAATAGTAAAAATATGAATAATTATTTTTGATGTTTAGATAGCTGTCAAGAATTATGATGTTAAATATATTCGTTACTTAAAAAAAAAGGTAAATGAAGAATATTTTCATTGTCTACAACGCTTTCGATTATAAGTACATCCCCGCACACTTATAGTAAGTTAGTTATTTTTATTGAACTAAAAAAAATTCCTAGGAATAATATATAGTGCGAAACAACATTTACCGGTTTAGCTAGTATACTATATTTTTTTAACACAACGAATGGAAAGTTTTTTAAAAGAAATTTGTGAGATCTGATTGATTTTTGTGCTATGAGTCACTGTAGATTTCGAAAAAGTTGAGTTGGATGGAGTCACTTTTCCAATTGGCCAACTTTGCTTTTCTTATATCCACTCACAGCACAATCAATTAAAACTATCAAATAATTAATCCTATCAAGCATCAATACTAACATTTTTTTTTCGAAAACTGTTTAATCATCGTTGAAACTCAGCCACAATGCAAGTTTCCGTAGATAGATCTAGTCTTCACACCATTTTTCGAGACTTTAAAATTGGTTGCAATGTAACTGCAGGGGGTCCACTGGATACAGCAAAATTCTGTACATGGTCTATGAAACAAAAAAGTTTTGGAACCAATGATTTAAATGAATCTTTGCTTCCGATATTTAGCTTATTTATAGAAAACAAGATATCAGAGGTGGGTTCATCTTCTTACTTTTTTACATAGCGTAAAATAGATTAGGGGTCTCATATACACTGCGACTCAAATCGTGTCCCACTTTCTTGCTTCGAAACTAGAGAACGCAGTGTTTACATCTGATCTATCAATCCCACTACTTTTAAAAAGTCTAGAATGTGGGATGGCTTCGTAGAATTTTCTAAGTTAGGTTGATACATTCGGCAGATCTACTCTGCTTATAGTTTTCCAGAAGGGTCTTTGTCTGTCTCAGCCCCTGTAGGCTGTTCTTTTTCTATTAATCTGTAGCTGATACCACAAAAGGGTTCGGGTCCCATTAAGGGCTTGTCTGCCCCTGCTTTATCGAGCTACTCAACTATTTAATTTTCCCCTCGCTCCGGTATGTCCCGGAACCCATTGTAGGGTAATTTTATTTTTCTTACCTAGGCAATCCTGAACGGGTTTGGATTTTATGATATTGGAGCTTAGAGCTTTAATGGCTGCTTGACTGTCGGTCAGGATGATGATCTCCTGTTTTGCAATAGTTCCTCTCTAGATTGCATTGAACACATTTTTCAATTCCATGAATTTCTTCTTGAGAAATTCTTGGTGCGCTGCCCAGGCTTTCAGAGTTTTTGTTTCTGGTCCAGTACATTCCTATTCCAGTACCTTTTTTTGATCCATCTGTTTAATGGCAATTCTGTTCATTTCTTGTATGGTGTTTCGATGCCACTTGCTTTTACAGTTTATTATAAGTTTTTCTCAAAGCTTAAATTTTTCGATGCATCGTCCTGAGGCATGTCTCAGGGCTGGTCATTATTTAAGAACGGGTTTTCTTTGATGATTCCGTCTCTGAAAATTCTAAGTGTGTTTTCCCTGCCATGCTTCCCAGTACTATGAGGAGCGGACTAGATCTGGTACCCCAAACCACTGCCCTATATGTGATAGTCTCACAACTGCCACGTACATCCACCGTAGATTCTTTGGGTTACAACCCCATGCATGAAGGAAAGAAGGCTTCTCCTTTTTTGCCTACATGAAACATTATAATGATCTCTTCTTTTTCCCTGCACTTGTAACTTCAGATATAATTCACAAACTTATTCTATGAGGATTTATTCTGGGGAATTCTGCAAATTATCTATCTGTGTATGACTTGGATGAAGAGGATTATGACACAAATGCATCAAAGCAAATAGAAAAGCGCGAAGATTCGAATTGTGAGCATGATGATGTTGAATCTCTTTATGTAAAAAACTCCATACATTAACCAAAAACAGAATTCTTGTCACAACATATCGATTCAAGAGAAAGAGATGCAAAACGGACAGATAGATCTGAAATGAAAGCAATTATTGGCTTGTAATGTATTTTTGGAGCAAAATAAATCACGTTGCCTATGATTTGATAATCGAGAAACTTGCTAATATAGAAGAAAATATGATCGGTTCACCCTTACTCAGTTGGAGTAGATCCCACGATCGATGAGAAGCAGAAGGTATTTCGTGGCAGATGTTCTTTCATCCAATATAGACCCGCAAAACCAGCCATAAATAGAATGAAAATTTTTGCACTGGTTGACTGTGATTTCCCGCGTGTCTCAGAATAAGAACAATAAGAAAATGATATTTGAATCTCCAGAATGAACACAGATGATGCAATTGATGCATGAACAGGAACAAAAAACGAAAATTATCACAATTACAATCATCATAAAATAAGACGGTGTTGATAAGGTGTGTTCGCTCTACAGTGTACCAAGGGGAACCCGGAGATGGATATATTTTATTTAATATTGAACCTAGCTGTAATAGATTTCAAAATAATCATTGTTTTCTTAGGAGAATGGAAAAATAGAGCGTTGCCTTTTCTAGAAGCATTTTGGGTTGAAAATTATTGAAGACCAGTTATCGAGGTGGATGCTGGTGCAGATTTCACCACTTATAATAAGTAAGTGGCTTTAGGACATTCTACCTAAACGTCTGCAATATGCAACTCTGTTGGAGCTCATTCATCCGAAACAAAATCTCGAAATTATTGTCGCCCATGTCACCAAACAAAAAATAGTCTTACAAAGTATTATTGCAAATAGTGTGGCTTGAACTTATGGCTTTTACACTGCGTTTTTATTTGTGCCACTATTGTGTGCACAAGCAAAAACAATGAGGAAGCATGAGTTATATAGCCACATCTTTTCCGTTAGCAAGTTGAGTGTATTTTTAGTTTTTTCCAAATCAATACATAGAGAAAGTCATTCTGCCGTTTATTTCACCTTTCAAATGAGAAATTTCCTTCAAAATTTCGGGATTATTTATTCCTCCTCATTTGGATCTTTCATATTCATAGCGACTATATGTGTATGCGCACCTAACCGAGGATTACATGGCGGGACCAGGTTGTTGGAGTGTTTGTTTACAAATAATTTACAAATATTCTCGTGTAGTAATCTGTCAGAAGCTACCTTTCCTGTTAAGGGTTAATTCTATTGTCTTAGAAAGAGCATTTTCGAAAGATTTAATTTTAGCGAAAACGAAATTTTTTCACCATAATGAAATATATTTCGAAGCCACCTCTGTGTAACTCGACATTTCGTGACAATATATCGATATTAAATAACAAGTTATTGTTTATGAATTTTTATTTTCTTCTATTTCAATACCCATTTAGGTCGCGTATGTTTTGTCGGATGAAATACACATCGGGGAGAAATTACAGACGATTCCGTTCAATTTTCGAAACACAAATGGTACATAGAGAGCGCATTTTGTGTAATATAACTGTTTTTAAATAATTAGCTACGTCATATATTGAATCTATAGGGAAATTCTCAACTGCTACAGATCAAAAAATAATTCGCGATTGGAAACCAAAAAATTCCAAATAAGTATAACAATGACCCGTTAAAGTAATACACGATATGCAGCCAATTTTAAAATTTTAAGAATATACTGAGCGATATAATTTATGTACAGGGTGTTACTGATAGATTGCTGTGGGTAATTCACTATTGATAATAATTCAAAACATTTTCCCACATAAGAAGCTGTATAACAGAAATAAGACTCATGTTTTTTAGAGCTTTTAGACTTCATTCGATTCCTCTACGGATGTTTTAAATACTCGTACTCTCAAATCTACGGATGTTTATAAGGAATTTCAAGGGCAACGCGTGCCTGGACAAGCGAGAGATAAATACACTATCGCCATCTCTTAGCAGCAAGCGGAAATATCCCATTATTTTTGTCAGTAACGATAGAATCTTCCACGCGCTTCGAATCTAGACTAGAACCTTCCTTAACCATATAAAACGAGTGCGTCGTTGCGACTTGAGTCAGTTGAGTCGAGTAATCGAAGCGATACGGTTGGAGAAGGATTTTATTGTACTGCGAAGTAATTATTGTGAAGGTATTGTGCATTTGTTTGTGTTGTGCGCGTATGATATTCATAATTGTTGAGTTCCAGAATTGTTACAATTTTAGCATAATGTCACAAAAACGTAAAGTTGATAGTGAGTGCAGAGTTTTTCAGACTAAATGGGAAATTGCTTACTTTTTCATAGAATGGACAGGTAGTACACCACTGTGTTTGATTCGTAATCGAATAGTTCTAGGTCAACAATCGATGTTTACTAAAGCTAATACGGAGAGCGGAGGTGCCCTGAAATGAAGTTTTATTATTGCATTAAATGGTGATTGTATTAAAAACTGTATGTTGAAAGTTGCCGATGTTTCATTTCCATCTCAAAAGTCAATCATCCAAAAAAAATATTTCACGAATTCAAAATTTAATATATGGCCCTCTGCAAAATTGAGTTTGACACCTCAGCTGTAGAAGTTTTCAGGGAGCTATTAATTGTCGAATGGGTGCTTATATTTCAGATAGAGTCGTAGATTTTGAAAATCGCTGTGAAATGTACTGTTTTTTATCTTATCACCCCTTTTCCGTTTGAAAATTGCACAGCCTGTAGATAAAAATGCTTAAAAATTGAAAATTTCACGGTCTCGATTGTACTCAATAATTTTTTATCTAGTGAAATTTTTATATTCAAAGTATTTCAATAAACATTCATTTTATGATGGAGCAATATATTTCTATCTAGTACAATTCTACGTTTCCAATTTGTCAAATATATTTTTCTGCATGTTTCCATCGATTTGATATAACCTTTGCTCCCAGTGGTAAATTGTCGAAACAAATATAGATGAAATGAAAATAAAAAAAAATCATTCCATATACTCGCTATAATAAATTTGTAGCTGTAAAAAAATTCACGTTGCGTGGTGAGAAAAAAATTCAAAAATAAAAAAATACTCAAAGAGATCATGATATCTAAAAAAATTTACGATTTGCTTGCAACACAGCGTATTTACGATTGTCATAAATTTTACAACATATTAAAAATTAAACCGTGAAAAGACCCAGTCACGCTAACTTCACATAGAATTTATAACAATGCCGCTTTTGTTTTATGTTTGGTATTTTACATACAATTCAGAATATTCTGAAAAAAAATTCACGTTCAATGAGTTATTGATTGGTATATTCGTTTAATTGGTTGCCTGACTTTCCAGATGATAAAAATGACCTAATTTCATCGTGATTTCCACAATAACTTGTTACAATCAGGTTATTTCTCTTCGTACCTGTATCTTCTAAACTTTATCTAATATTATGCAAATTTCCTTCATTCTTATACCTATAATACTGTTGCGATTTCTAATTTTCTTTATATGAATTTTCATGAGAAATATCGACATTGAGAGGAGCTAGAGATACAACAGGAAATTAGCAGAAAAAACTCTTGTAATCCTTTTTGAATTAGCAATGAGTGCGCAATATTCACCCGGAAACAAAATATTTGTTTCAAAGTACAAATTTTAGAGAAATTTCTTACCCATTCAAAGAACTTGAATATTTTTATTGGTCTTGTCTCTTGCTATAATTGTATCCGAATTTTCGGATTGAATCTGTTTCCAACGAGTTGAGATAAAGAAATCTTTTAACGGAAAGGAAAAGGTTATAAACGAAATATGTGGAAAAAGATCTTAGATTTCAGAGGTGAAAACGATCCGACAGCCCAGAAAGTTCTGCAGTCAGATTTCAAGAGAATTACAAAAGATTTCGAGGGTGAATGAAGAAGTTCAAATATATATTCTTTATTTTTCGAAACTGTTTTTATCAAAAAATACAATGTTTGGAATAAATTCAATTTTTGCCTTATCATGTACTTATGTGAATAAAACCTGAAACAGGTCGATTTTTATTTCAAAATTGACAATTTACAGTGTGAAAATATTATCCCCTTCCGGCACCCCCTCTGAATTATAAGCACCACTTCGAACATTTTAAATAAGAGAATCGTGGAATCCCTTGGTGTAAAGGGATTTTAGTCATCTGTTCAGAAATATAAAGTTTTTTTTGAGTTTGGTGCAATCATAACTGAGAAAATTAATTTTTAAGGCAACAAGGTGCCACACGACCCCCTTTCTTAATTAAAATTTTCGAGTGCTGGAGGGAGATAATATTTAATACATAATAACTCTAAAATTGAGTTTATTCTATACATATGGACGGCATTGTATATTTATTCTCTTGAAATAATCAAAGAGCTATTGATAAAATATTATTATTAGTTTCATAAATTTGGAATTTCAGGAAGCTAATGTGAAAATCCTGGATATAAAACAAAATTTGGCTTGAACAACACTGGATATTTGCCAATATTTTGATGTTCATCGACTTAAAATCAATTTAACGTTCGATATACTTTATCCTGAAACCTTCTTTCAATATATAGTGTCATCAATAGTTTTTATATATTTACTTTTCTTTGCAACATAAAATAGCGGTGGTAGCAGTAAATTTCTCCAACTTTTAACGCCCAGACAATATCTAAGATTGAGTTACGCTATAAAATTTACTTTTCCAACACTCTTTTAACTTTTGTAACGCAATTTAGAAGATTTACAAGAAACTTTACCACTGAAATATTGTCTTTATCATATTTTTACGATTAAATTTGACTTTAAAATCATTTGCTGCAGAACTATCAGTCGAATTCATACGATTTCGTAAACAAAAACAGAAATTTTCGACAGATTTTGTTACATAGTTTATAGAAAGTCAATTGATTCTTCAACAATTCATACAATTCTTCAATTTCTACTTCAGAACCTCCCCTTCTTCTAGGTGGATATGAAACGAAGATTGATTTTAGTAATATACATTTTACATTAAAAAGACTGTAAATAATTTGTATTAACTATTGGCTATATGGCTTTGTTATCAAATGATTATTAATAAGTGGCATTATATTACGTGAGCTGACGTCTTCTTTAGGAAAAGAAGAATAACGAATGGTCATCATATTCTGCGTTGTTCAATTTTCTCTGTATTCCGAAAAGTAGTACTGGATATTCACAAAGGAGCTTGATAATGTATTTATTTCATTCCACACTATATATTCATACAGAGTATTTCTAAAGTCAGTAAGTGTATTCTTTCTATACATGAAATATGATTATATAAATCAGTAAATTATATCTAAAGCAATTGTCATGCAAAATAGATGAAAATATGAATATTTAAACTATTAATACGATTATAATGATTATCCAGCACGAATTATCAATTGAATTAATCCAAAATACTTTTCAATGAATATGAAAATTCAATTGAATCATTACATACGACAATGAAAATTTTGAATGCTCGAAATTCCAACCCATAAATAATATTTATCATAAATAACAAATATAGTTTTGTTTTCATGATATTTCAACTACGAATCTATTATGTTCGATTAAACTTATTATATGGTGAAACAATTCTGTGAAAGATGCTTTGAGATAAGGGTAGCCTTTACTGTACAGAAAAATAGTTTTTCTGAAAATTATTCTACGTCAAGTTAGACAACTCTTTACAAATATTTTTCAAGATATCTTCCAAGCTTGTTCAGATCGAAAAATATTGACTTCCATTCCACAAGATTTCCGTGACGTTGAATAAAATTTCTCGGTTGTCCTCACAGAAAAAAAATACTGTTTAAACTGAGAAATTTTTATCACGGCGACACAGCGAACATTAAAATAATCCGTGTTCCGAATATCGGGCAGACGCATTTTCATTTGTCTGCTCTGACATAATTTAAATCGAATCGTTTAGAAAAGTTTGAGATCTTCGAGACAGATATTCCGTTCACGAATCGAATGAGATTGTGGTGCTAGAAAATGTTTCGAATCTTCTAGAAACGTGCTAAGCTGCAAAAACATTCAACATATTCAATAAAACTACATATTAACTGCTGACGTGCCAGAGTGTTTTTATTCCATTCCATAGTGATTCTTTTCAAGATTAAGTTGATGCCATTGATCTCATCGAGACAATACGGTGTATTCAAAAAAGATTTGCTTTTGATTAGGTGCCAGGGTTGCTACTTAAGTTTTGATATAGGCAAATAAAAACAAATATTTATAATTGGATATGGCTTTATTGTTTTCCAAAATATTCAAATTGTCGAAGCATTTTTTCCATTCCGATTAATATACTTCCAAAAAATGTGATCTGAACGCATCAGCTGCTTCTTCACATGCAGAAAAACGTTGATCATTGGTTACAGTGTACGGCACGCAATGTCGTGGTGGAGAATAATTCGTTTTCTGCCCTTGGTTTCCATGATTTTTTCGAATACTTCTGGAAAACAAATGCTGGTGTACCCTTTAGAATTGACCGTTCCATGTGTTGCCTCAATGGAACGGTGGTAACATGTCAAGTTATTCTGAAAAAACTTTTGTTGGATCTGGCTCGTCTTGAAATCATCCTTCGCATGCTGCGATCTCATAGACGTCTTTTGAAGCTCCTCGATTAAATAATTTCAGAATTTCTTTGCACCAATCAACACTAGCCTTTTTATGAGCTATCGTCAAATTATGCAGTATCCAATAGGATCGATGATTTCTGGTACAACAGCCGATTTTGGATGACCCTCACGACATTGATTGAATCTGGAAAACCAGCGAAATATGGTGCATATCTTACAACTTAAGTAATAGCCATCGCATTGAAAATAAAATAAATATAATTCATATTATATTATTGAATTTATTTCTTGTCAGATCTGTACTTGAGCTCACAAAATTTTTATTTCCCATGAATTGTATTCTTAAGGGTACTAAAATTTAATACCAACATAAAGAGTTGGTTGGGTTAGCATCTATTTTCCGTATTCTCAACATTATTTTGAATTATATCGCATTTTCGTGGTTTATTGTATCAAAATTATGGGGAAGCATGATAATTAGCAAAAAAAGCATAAAACATTTATTTAACTTATCCTTCATTGGTTTGTTTCAATATCAAATCTTTACGTATACTTTTACTATCATAACTCAGTCGAGTTTCTAAAAAACGATCTATTGGTGAAGATTGAATACTGAATTTTGCAGGAAAGGTTTAAACTTCCACATTTTACAGTTAACTGAGAAGATAGTGGTTAGTTTCAAGCTTCTTTTCACAAGGAAGTAGAATAGAATGAAAGAGCAAAAAAATAAGTGATAGGAAGCTTCATTTTCTCTTTCAAAAAAACATCTATAAGAAAAATATTAACATCCTCTTAAAACCGTATAAAATATCAGCATTTTGTTTCCAAAGGTATCAATATCATTTTCAAAATACGATAATTGCTTGTCGTAGATCTTAATTGAAGTTGACTTGATAAGATTTCGCAATAAAAGGGATACTTGCAAATCTTTCCAAGATTCGATTAGATTGAATAGAATATTCACGTATTTATATTATCAATTCGATTTACGACGTTTTATATAAAATAAAATGGCGTTTCAATGTCACGAACACCAATTTAAAATTCAAAAATCCGTTGCTTTTTATTTTGAAGGATTTTCCTCCGTTTAGGTTCATATGTATATCGAGCGGATCGAGTTTAATGTTGCATGGAAATCCATTTCGTCGGTATTTTCAGTACCGTATCTAAGGACCGATCAAAATTACCCATGACCTAAAAGTCGTTTGATTTAATGGAGGTCAAGAACCTTTATACGAGTTTGTTAAAGTTTAACTGGAAATCATTAAACTGAGGTATAAAATCAGTTTGTTATCCGTCAAAGTGCCGTAAACTTTCCAAAACAAAATGAAAACAATATTGTTGATTTATAAACTTCCACATGAATGTTTATCTATAATAAATGTGAAAAATTCAACATACACAACACAAAATAATTTCCCACAATTTTTTAGCCTCTACTTGTTGTTACAGTACGTCTCTGGTGAAACGTTTCATACATAGTTCTATTGTGACGTTATCTATGAGATGTTCACATGCGGTAAGTTATTGGAGAACCTCCCGACTCAATTATTTCTGAACTTACAAAGCACAACGATTCTCCTAATATTATATTAAAGAATTTATGAGGGGAAAATAGACTGAATATATACTTAGATATAATAACTTGGTGATAGTCACGGAAGAAGTGTTTCAAAGGCTTTCAAAAAGAATACATTTCTTTACTTATGTGTCAGAAAGAGCCCCATCCGAATATTTTGTTTAAATATTTTCGTTATACAGGGTGTTTAAAAAAATCTCTAGGATAGATAGAAAGCTAGAAAATATTTGGGGATTGCTCAGTAAAAACATTTGAATTGATTTTTTCAATTTTTCGGGTGAATTTTGTAGCATAAACATTTTCTTTAAGATATGATCAAACTTTGTGATCCAAGGGATTAAAATCGCATGACCGGGGAGGCCAATGAATCGGAGCTTCTGCACCTTTACCAATCCATCGATTCGGAAAATGATTACTCAACCAATTACGACACCTTCTATCAAAAAATGGGAGATTACCATCGTGCATAATAAGAGAGAATAAAGATTTCAGAATTGAAATTATTATTGACTCAATATCATAACTATCAATAAATAACAGTTAAATGGTAAATTCTGAAAAAATGCTATAACCGTGTAAAATTTAGAAACGAACAAGCTGAGTCCCAGAACCAATACATGATCATCAAATTGTTGTTTGTTTCATAGTAAGGCCTCCAATAGCTCAGTGCTCATACTTATTAAACTTTGAAAACAAAACGTTTCAAAAAACGAAAGCCCTCAGTCCCTATTTTTTAAAATGTATCCGTTTTATCGATGGGGTCCAATTTATCCGACAGTTTTAATTCACGTAACGCTCAATAATTAATAATAATAATTAATTTCTTTGTCAATACTCATACCAACATAGGTTATACCTTCATAATTTTCAAATCAAAATATTCCGAAAACGGTACATAGTATCGAAAGTAACTTTTTGCTGTAGAACTAAATAATGTTCATGTTATTTTGAAATTTTGCTAAGTAAATCTAATATTGTAAAAGTTATGTTTAATACTACTTGGTACGAACCGTGTAACTAGTGCCCTCTATATGAGTCGGACATAAAAACAAATTGGATATATCAGCTTCTAAAACATATTTGCATAATTTTTTTTTTCTATTTTATCTATCCTAGAAACGGAATCACCTTTGTAACGCCCTGTATACTAAAGTCCACAGGATATTGTAAACTTTTTCATACTTAATTTCGGATTTAAATAAATTTCATTCATTACAAAGCTGTAAAATCTTATGAGGAACCATAATATATGCATACATACAAAAATAGAACCATAAAACCAGATGCACAGTCTAATTTTTGTTGACATAGGAAAATCTCTAAGTATGCTCAGCGTTTTTATGATCTCTACAAAACCATAACCCGAAATAAATATTCTCATATTTCATTACTTCTTCTAGATACTCACATAAAAATTCAACACTTCCTCGTATTCGTAAGATGAGAAACTTTTCTCTCTGATTGCGGAAACTCTAAATCGTCGGGGCTAAAACTTTTAAGGAAATTTCACTATCTTGAACCATTATTTTCCACTGTTCATATGAAACGTACCTTATACATATATATAGAGTTGAATTATTCGGAGGATTTTCCAAAATGATACGCGGTGGAAAGTATATTATATTACTGAATTAGGAACGATCTCAAAGAACATGATATAATTTTATTTGGTTTAAAAAAGGAGAATGGATATAGAAAAAATAGTTCAAGGTTTTTCTTATTCCTTTATTTATTTAAACTGGTTTTCAACGATGGGGTAACCTCATACGTCTTTTATTTGCTTAATTTAGTTAAACTATACTCAACTAACTTTAAAATAATTAACTATTCACTAGTTACTAGAGCCGGTTTTTTTCAACCTCCGATAGGCTATAGATAAAATACAAGTTCATATAAAACAATAATTTTACTACCAAAATATTGAGACATTCGCCATATCTATGGAGAAGCTTTTCAATACCCTTTCCAAAGAAAGTTGCCCTCAATGAATTCAAGTAGAGTACAAAACAGACCTTGAAACTTTTGGAATTTCCGTAGACAAAGCAGTAATGGTGAATCTGCGGTTTTCTTTAACCATTCTGTCAACTCTTTAAACCAGGTCATCTAAAACGACAGATTTGCGTCCTTGACCCCCTCCATCATGCACATCATTACGGCCATCTTTAAACTTTCGACACCAATCACGCACAACACCATCACTCATGAAATGTTCCCCATACCAATGACTCATTCTCCGATAGATTTCTGCAGCACTGTTGCCTTTAGCCTGTAGAAAACGAATCACACTTGGCGGGAGCATTAATAATGGCGGACATGTTTACGTGGCTGTAGTATAACGCCGACTGACGCCTGAATGTCAATAATGGCGCAGTGTGCAGTGCGAGAGCTTCGCATGCCCGCTTTCTTTTGCCCGGAGCCATTGGAGGTTGAAAAAAACGGCCCTCCTACTTGACTAATTATATGATAAATTTAGATTATTCTATAGACTTTTTAATATAAACTAACTCTCACTGTTAAACGAGCTTGAATATACAACAGAATGGACAATTCTATATAATAAACAAATCAACAAATGAATAAGATATTTCTAGAAATGGATTGAAAACAAACTAAAATATAAACAACTCGCCGCTGTTTATTAAAAACATACATCAAAGGCGCCAACAAACATCAACCGATTCGGCATATTCCCCAAATTTTAGAGTTCCATTATAACGAAACAGGACCGGTTTCACGGCCCAAGTCGTGGACAAGTTCGTGACCATAGCTAGAATTCTCACAAAATAGAACATTTTTTATGAAAAAAAATATCATTTTCTCTAAATAATTATACGGAATGTGTCTAGATTGGTTTCAGCATTTTATTGATTACGTGGTTATGGAGTTGTTTCTCCTGATCAACCGATTCATATACTTGACTTTCCGTTTGCTGTTACAAAATTAAAAACATTGAAATGCATAAGACCATGCCTAGTTGCCGTTAGCTGATAGGTCTGCCATTAGTGACTTTCAACTTAAACGGCAACAACGTCAAGTTTATGAATACGGTGTAGAATTTTCTACGAACGTCAAACGGAAACGTCACTGGCGAACGGCAACGGCAAACTTGAAATCAAGTTTATGAATCAGCCTTGGCTTCCAGCATTCATATTTATCGCTTTTTAACTGTTTTTATATGTAGTTCCCTTCATTGCAGACATACCAAGAACTATATTATTAAGTATTCAATTTTGGACACTTCCATTATAACAGCCCCATAGTTGTGAACCATAAATCTATACCAGTTTGAATATTCGTGTATTACGAGGGTTGCTACTTGAGTTTTGATATATGGCAATACTGATGTGATACTGTCAAATCCGACATTGTCATTATAAACTTTGACATTTTCAATGGTGGACGTACTCAGGATGTGGTGTCATACGAGTGCTATTTTAGTCGTTTACAGACACTTGGAACATTGACCTTGGTCGAAAAACTCTTCCTAGTAACCAATATAAGTTTTGAAATCTGAGTTTTAGTTTCTCTGTTTTTCTTTCTCTTCCTGAACTTTTATTGGAAAGTGTAACTGGGAGATTGTTTATCTCTTTATATTAAAGTAAAATCACACATTTTTCTTTCATTACTTTTAATATTTCATTTGTTAGTTCTAAGATCTATTTTGTTTATTGAACTTTGAATATTTTGGACCACCTTTCCAAATGATTCTTCAATAAATAATATTATATTGTCGTCCACAAATTTATGCAGTTCAATAGTAATAACACAAAAACATAAAAGATACAGAATTGATCCTACAACACAGCCAGGATTGACATCTGAATATTCTCTTTACTTACCTCATCTTCTTATTTTTAGTAACAAACTCTGATGTCACATATTATCAAATCACCATTCCGGAAGAATAAATGCCAAAATTACAATTTTTTAGAAAAGAAAAAAATTATTTGTAGTTGTATATCACGTATACTCGAGAAGGATATGAGTAAACGGAAATAATGATATACTGAGAGATTGTAAAATATATTCTTAATTCTTATTATCCAAAGGTTGGGATTAAATCATCCTAATCCCAGACTCAAAGTACAGATGTCATTGTTTCTCTGGAAATTGTTAGCTATTAGCTCCTCAAGTGATTTCGTGGAAATTTCGCCTCTGAATAATGACGAAGCAAAGCTTTAAGAGCTGTTTTATCTAATTCATACACTGCTTAAATCTAAGTTTTTGTTAGAAATAACATTGAGTTTTACTATCACCATCCCCGACGGAAATGACGTATTTGACTAGTGCAGTTCTACCGATCAAAAAAACATGTCGGTGATACCGTCAATTCCCATTTTTCTTGCGGAACCGGTACAAGTTTCCACGTTTGTTTCCTTCCATTCATCGTTACCATCACGATCTCCATCTTTTTTTCTCTCAAAAGCTGCTAGATTTGACCATGGAGTCGACAACTTTTTTGGTGTGATTTCCGATGAGACTGGTCACGCCAATGAAATATGGAAACTCTTTTTCCACGTACTATCTTCTGAAACGATGGAGTAATCTTCCTGTAGTCGTCGAGAAACGACTTCTTTCTTTTCCTGTGCTACAGTTTTCTTCAGAACCATGTCGTAAACCAATTTCAACGGGTTTTGTATATTTTTTACACAAATGTAATATATTGTGATCGTCATACCGTTGCAAATGACCATCATGCCGCAAAACCCGCTCAAACCGTTCATTCCGAGGCCTAATTTACGGATAAAAAACACGAATCGGCGATTTATTTGAGAATCTTCACCGATAAGTGGAGACGAAGCAATACTTTTTGTCCCTTTTTGTCACTTGATAATTTTCTGCGATGACATCCTTGCGAACGACTTGCTCTTTCGAAATTCCCAGCGATTGGGAGGTTGCGGATGCGATCATTTGTGCCCGTATTGTTTCGGATGATCTTTTGTATCCTTTCAAGGCATATTGTAAACAAATTTTTGATAAATTACTTGAAAAAAACATAAATCAATAACCCAAACGCTACGTTGCTTTCGCTTTCAATACCGAGGCCAAATAATCGTTGCAAAATCGATAAAGGAGAAAGTAGGGACCCTATTCAAAGGTTTCTAAGCTCTTATACTTGCGTCAGACGCGTTAAGCTCTTCGGGAACCCAGATAGACGGGTGCCTCGCTAAGATAGTAAGACCGCGCTGACGGTGTCAACTTCAAACGCGTTCAAAATATCGTAAGACCGTAGATTAAGAATCCGTAATGCGAAAAATTGATTTTTTGAAATTTTCAAGGTCAAAGTCCCGTTAAATAACTAAGCAACGAGACGTTGTTTTATGTTTACATGGGTATTGAGAGAAAAATAGATTCCAGCCTAATTCAATAAGATTATTTTGCAACGGCTGAAGTAATTAGGTGTGGACCATAATTTGTAGATGGCGCCACGCATTATAGTTATATGTTATTTGTCCCCATGTGTAAAACGTCAACATCAAGTGCTGAGCGTAACATGGCTGCGGTTTATTGCTCATTTTAATTTTCATGTCATTTTTGCCAATTTTTCTAATTAAAACTTAAATAATACTTCCTATTTTTGTTATAATTCTTCAGGTTATGGGCCCAGACCCGTTTGTGCGCAAAAATTAAAACCTATGTGACCTAAAAACTGTAAAAAAAAGTGCAGTGTGCAGTGCTAGAAAATTGCGTCTTCGGAGGATTTGTCCTTGATCAACAAATTAAAAGACTATGAGTCGTTTGAATTATGGAAATTCCAAATTATAATTTTATTTAAGGCAAATAGCTTATATGAGATTATTGATGGTACTAAAAAGCTTGAAGGTTTGATTGAAGAAAACAAAGAAAAACGACTGGAAAAAGAAAGATACTCATGGGATGTATTTACACATTTTTTCAGTTATGTCTTTGTTCTTTTGGAATAGCGAAATGCTTTTGCAATATCTAACCGAATTTTGTAGAAAACATTGAGAAAAATCAAAGTCACGTTTTCACAATTCCAGTTCGGGATTAAACTAATTTCCGACTTTGCGATGCAAAATTATACACAGCAGAAGCGAAATGTGTTACATTCTGTTAGTTGTTAATTACGAAAAGGCTAATTATTCTTGTTGATGTAATTAAAGTAGCGATGTACTCAGAAGTGGTTTGGCCATATAAAATATCATCCGAAATGAATTCAGTTAGTTGGAACGTGCAGAGACAAAACGTACCGTAAAGGCGATACGTTTAATAGAACAATTTAAACTCTGACTTTTTTTTTATATACTCTTTTAAATAATAAATTCCAACCTTAAATTGTTGGAAAATACTCGGAGATGAACCCGATTTATGACGATTCACATTATCAGATTTAATATCATATTTCAGTTATAAAATCATCTTGTTTTCAAATACGTACGTAAACTCCACACAGACCCCTACATCTTCTAATATGGTTTCGAGTCAGCATGTACACCATCTGATACGGCAAGAACTCATTTCGAACTTTCCTCACGTCAAGTTAAGGCGTAAACTCCATTTCTCGATACCAAAGATTTAAATTGCTTTCAATTATGAATCGAAGCTTTTAGTGGTTGCGAAAGCTTCGAGATAAGTAGCACGGATTACCAAGAGGTTTACGAAATATGCTTGGATTAGAATTAGGAGTGTGTGTATGTGTGTGGGTATGGGGTATCAATCTAAATTATGAAACCCACGTCAGTAAGTAGATATCAGATGTTATATTCGTTATAACCAAATTATATGAGTGAATAATAGTTATTTATTGTATAAATGTTTTAGTTAGTATGAAAATAACAATAACCGCAAATAACCACAACGGAGTTAATTCAGAAACTTTTCATAAATTTTATTTTCCTTTGATACGAGGGTTGCTACTTAAATGTTGAGATAAACTAATGAAAAAACAAAAATTTATAATTGGATATGGCTTTATTGATTTTCAAAATATTCTTCATTGAGATTGGTACACATGCATGTGTTTTAACTAATTGTGGAAACATTTTTTCCAATATAAGTGATTTCAACGCTGTTTGAGAATGTACGGCGGATGACCCATCGGCTCGATGTTTTTACTGTACAAAAACTGAACTGATATGTGAGAGCTCGCATTGTCGTGGTAGAAAATAATTCGTCTTCTTCGATTAGTTTCCCTAATTTTCTCGAATTGACCGTTCTACGTTGCTCTAATGGAACGGTGGTGACACGTCCAGTCCAGGTGACCCGTAATTGTTTAGTTTTGAGCTCATATGCATAGACCCGTGTTCCGTCGCCTTTTACGATATTTTGACATGGACATGAGGTTTTTTTAAGCGATTTTCAAATTATGCGGTATACAACGGGAATAAAACAGCCTAATGTTCATGAAATATTGAATGTATGCGAGTGGAATTAATGTCCAAGTATGCCTCAATCCCACGGTGTATAAATTTACACAACATCGATGTTTTTTGGCACAACAAAAGAAGAAGAAGAGTGAATTGTCACACTGCTGTTGGTTTAATTCACTTCGAAAGTCACAGAAAGTCAAAATCAAAATATTTGCGAATTATTGCCATTTTGTGGCCAAGATGAATGATTGTATTTGTAAACAACTCAAATGGCACATATTCTAAGTATTAAAACTTAAGTAGCAATCCTTGTATAATCGTTATTATGTTGTTTGACAAGTGAGGGTGCCAATCAATCTAGATCTGTTCAATATACTTCATTTTTTATATAGGGTATACAGTATCATCTCAAAAATCTACTTTCTAGATACTTATATCTTATTATTATAATTAGTGAAGTTTTTCGAAAAAAAAAAATGACAATATTAAGAAGTATCACTTTTTGTATCTGCTTACAAAGTAAACTTGAGATCGGTGTTCAAATATCGTATGTATGTTTCATTAAAACATATAAAACTTCTATAAATATTTATTCATCTAGTTTCAATGTTTATAATATTAAAATCAACCGCGAAGCTTTCAAGCATATCATGTAACTATGTAATGCTAGTAAATATACCCGATGTCGTTCTCGTGTATATTTTCTTTGCTCTCTTTTCGAACGAAGTTCGTTCTGTAAACTTTCCTCATATATAATATGTGAAGCAATATCAACTTCCTCCAAATTTAATTTCCAGAACGCTAGCGGATTGGCACCAAAACAAAATTCTGGTTATCGGTAGGATTTTTTTTTGAAAAATAAAGTGGAAGGTTTTGATGAATTACTTGATATATTATTCAGGTTCTTAGAGTTCAATCTAAGTTTTAATTGAAGAATTTTGATATAAACATATCGATTGATGGAATAGCATAATTTAGAACGAAAAAAAGTCTTATCGACATTCTAAGTTTTAGATCCATCATATAAATCACCAAAATAAACTTTTTATGTTTAAATTGCAATAGTAATTGATAAGGATAGCGGGGAAACAATATAGTTAAGGAAGCTTCCGAGACTATCAAACTGATATTGAAATTAGAATTTATTGTTGATCTCTTGTGTATGTATATGAATAACGGCTATTCTATAACGGCATCGGTTGTTAAATTTCGCGCGCTTTCCTTGGATATGCATTGAATTTTTACTTGATAACCGCTAAGACGACTGACACCATTTGAAAGATTAATTTCTTACCAATCAAATCTATATACTCATACGAGGATGGTCCCTGAATTACTTGGCCAAACAAAGAAAACACAAATATTTTGGAAAAAATATATTTATTTTCAACGTAGTCTCCTTTTAGCTCGATACACTTTTCCCAGTGATGAAAATAATCATTAACTGCCGACGTCACCTCTTCATTGTTGGAAAATATTTTACCACCTATTTTTTTGCAAATCTGGAAACAGAAAATAGTCCAGGGAGCAGAGTCTGACGGAAAGGATGCATTTAAACCCTAATTAATTCATTTTCGCCATTGCAATGAAAGATGTGTGAGCTGGTGCATTATCTTGATAAAGCCACACATCCTTCTTATGCAAGATAGAATCGATCTAAAAAACACCTATTTAAAACCAGAAAATTGGAAGAAACATTTCAACGGCATGAAGAGTTAAACTAGAAGAAATCAAGAGAGATATAAGGGTAGAAGAAGAAATTCCGGGCTGCGAAGACTTCAAAACAATCGAAAGACTTCTTAAAAATAATAAAACACCAGCTCCAGATTATATAAACAACGAACCTTTAAATATAGAAGGAAAAACACTATAATCTTGTTAACGTGAAAAGAAGATGGGAAATAAGACTCATGTCAGAGGAATGAAAAACTGATTACAATATTTAAATTAGGACTTGGAAGATATCAACTAGGCTTTAATAATCTAAGGCTATACACATTATGAAACAGACATTAGAAAAGTGCCACGAACATAACATAGCCTTGGATAGTGTAGAAAGAAAATGGAAATGCCAACAATACTCATCATATTAACAACAACGGGAAAATCAAAGTGTTATTTTTCAAGCAACTACGGCCATCTCTAGGTCAGGCCAGGTACTTCTGGGATTATCCTCGTATATCACGGCAATTCTGATTTAATTTGTAAGCAAAAAATTTAACTATGGTTCCCATAAGAGGTCACCTTAAAGAAGTGAACTTTGAACTCAAATTTCTTTAGATTTATATCGATAACACGTATAAAAAAGGGTTGGATTCGTCATACTCCACACTATCAAAAATCTTGTTTTGGAACAATTCAAGCGGGAGCCTCGTTAAGAGAAGCATGAAAAGAACAATTTTTAAAGAGAATAAATTGGAAAACATGGTCATTGATTATACGCGGAAAAAGTAAAAAAAAACATTACATCAGATTAAGATCTAATATAACTAATTTCCATTTTAGTAGAAAAAATCGTTGCTTCTCAATTTCCCTTCATCTCGATAACACTAGATTTTCATTATTCAAAGACTCATTTTGTCCGTTGATTTATCGCAATTTTCCGACTTCACTAACCTTTCAACGGAAAATGAAAAAATCAAATTAACATACTCGATGTTCGTAACTTACTTTTGGTGAATAAACTCTCTCATTTTAAAAATACATAGAGACTGAGTTTAGAACGCGAATTATGTGTATTTAAATGATAAAAAATTCAAAAACATCGAGATAAAAAAACGATAAAATATTCAAAAAAACGATATACAAAAACGTATTTAGAATACGTTTATACTTTGGGTGATAAAAAAAAACTCTTGGGATATAAATTGCTGGAGTTTAATCCAGAATCTTCTATTTCGGTATATTGAATAAAAAAGTAAGTGAATCAAACATAATTTAAATTCACATCCTTTCCTGCAAACCCCTATATATTTACGTGAAGGATTTTTTTTTCCAAAATATAATATTCAAAGGATGTAGCTGGAGCATACGTTTTAAGTAGAAGTAAAAAACAAATTTCAGATACCTAGTATATTGAAATTTTTGGTTAAATCGTACATCTAAATGAAAAAATTTCTCCTTTCACTATTGAATTTTAAATATATACAATCGGATTAGAAATCGAAAGTTTAATGGCTGAAGCCGAAGGAATATAAGGAGTTGATGTTATTTGATGGTAAAATGCGCATCAAAGTGCAAAGTTAGCAGTGTTCGCCTAGGGGCTCATCTAGTTAGACCCTCAGACACGCCCTAACACTGATACGAACTAGTCCCGCGTTTAATTCTATTTGTAAAACTGAACTTTGGATGTGTTACTCGGTAGCGAATGTCGACCTCGGCAGCTCTACTGGAATTTTGGAATTACAAAAGCGAGGAAAGTTGTTTTTGGGTACAATAATTTCTGTAGACTATTTCATTTTTTATCAAAGTAATAAATATTGTAATATCAGAAAACAAGTAAATAGTTCGAGTTGCAAAATTGAACATAATAAGACTTTTTAGTCGATATATTGAATAATTAACGAACTTAAAATGAGATGTCAAAAATAAACTCCGTTTTTTACGTCTCGACTTTGTCCTTTTTCGATCATTTTTACAAAAAGCTCGATATTTACAATTGGATCAGAAGATAATACCTTATCTCTTTTTTCCCTATTATATAAGTATACGTAAAATTTAATCAATTTTGATTGGATCGAATCAGGGTTTCGATGAAGCTTTTGTGTCTAATTCAAGGATTCGATGTAGGGTCTAAGTCGTGAGGGCTTTCACTGTCTTCAAATTAATCACTCAATCTATGATGAATTTAATAACGAAAGGATCCCCAATTCGATATTTGGTATTAACTATATCCATTAGAAATTGATTCACAATCATTTTATACAGGATGTTCCGCGACTTTAGTGTGAAGACGACACGAAATTAATGCTGTGACGTGGAAGAAATTTTCTCATACGACCCCTCGTTTCTGAGTTATAGGCATTTAAAATTTCGATATCACAACTTATATTTAAATATATTTCTTAAATTATACGCTCGGACATTAATGGATGATTACGTATGTATATTTAGTGTGGTCGAAGGAAAAAATAATTCTATACTACTCTCTGCAAGCCAGGGGCGGCTCGACCCCATTAGTTAACAATCCGCAGCTTTTACAAGAACAACCTGTAAAATCTGAAAATAGCAAAAAGAATTTTTCCTACTTCCGTTATAATATTCACGTTTTTTTTTAATTCATTTGCATTTATAAAGAATGTTATTTCTGAATCGGTTAAAAAGCGTGAAAAAAAGTATCCTTGTGGTTCTTTTGCAATAAAAAAAGTGCCGTGGCGTGTCATATGAATCTTCTTCCTGATATATCCAGGAAACAGTATTTGAAGAAATATAATTCTTTTATGGGGTGGCGTACTAAAAAAGGCATAAACAGCTTCACAGAAAGAGTGTTACTAACTTACATGGTAAATAACGACGTAGAAATCAGTAAATACTCGAAACTCATTGCATATTTGAAAAATAAATCAGTTGGCTATAGACCCAAAAAATGTAAAACATTTGCCCGCGAAGAAATTATCAAGTTTCTGTTGCAAGCTCCAGACGATCATTATCTCATTCAAAAGGTATGACACTAAATAATTTTAATGTAAGCTTAGATATTATTTGTAACATCTTTCAGGTTACTTTAATCACAGGAGCTCTGCGGAGGGAGGAATTATATAAAATGAAGTGTAACGATATTAATAATACCGGAAATTATCACAGTATTTCATACAAAAACTCATGTTTAACGTCGGTGGAATCTCTGACAATAGACTAAACATTTATACAAAATATAAAAACCAACGATCCACAAAGGCCAGAACAGATCATTTCTTTTTGCAGTATAGAAACGGAAAATGCAAAACCCAATTTGTAGGTATCAATACCTTTTCAAAAATTCCCTCACTTTTCACAAAATATTTGAATTTACCTTATCCAAAAAACTACTCTTGGCTTACATTTCGACGCTCATCGGCGTTTCTATTAGTAGATTCCGCCGGTGATATATTTCAACTAAAGAAACACGGTGGGTAGAAATCCAACACAGTTGCGGAGGGTTACGTAGACGACTTAATAAAAAACAAAATGAATTCCGCAGTGAAAATTTTAACGGAAGCTAGTTCGACTTCAAGCAATATTGTAAATGTTCACGATCCTACCAACAATTCAATAAGTACTAATACAACTATAGACGACGTTATTTCTTTGAACTCGTTAAATGTTGTCAATTCAAGTACCAATATTAATATAACTTCTTCGCTTTAAATTAATAATGCTCACAGTTGTACTTTTAATATTACTATTAAAAAATAAAAACCATTCCAATCGACTTATTAACAAAAAGCTACTTTTTGTTTAACTCGATAAAATGTATGGCTTAGGTCATGGTTTAGGTCAGTGTTCGTTAATCGGTGTGTCTCGGAAAAATAAGGTTGTTTCATAAACTGATAAGTTTATGAAGTGTAAGAAAAGTACTTAGTATTTTTATGTGTAGGTACCTAAGTATTTTTTCTTGCCATTACTTATTATTATTCATTCATCTTATCGCAAGGATAAATTCATCAAATGTAATGTGAGGTTTTAAAGTAAAAGTAATGAAGAAGAAAAAGTTTTGATGAGAAAGGAGCCCAAAATTGTTCATCGAAAATATGACAAAAGCTACATAAGTTACGGTTTTAAATATTGAGTAGACGAATCTGGTCCTACCCCAAAATGTCTTGTATGCGGATAAACTTTAGATAATAATTCGATGGTACCCAGTGAAGTAATACGACATTTAAACACCCATCAGTAGCCCAAAAAGACAAAACGTATTTTTAACGTTTGAAGGACTAATTGAAGAAGCAGGTAAATCTCATGAGTTCGTCTTTCAAAACCTTAGACAAAGCAATACAAGAAGCTGTTAAAGAAATTGAAAATAGTGCCTGCATCGGCAGAAACTATTTCACTTCGAATTAATGACATATCTACCGATATTAAATAGATTGGAAATTTGAGAGTAAGTGGAGTTTTTGCGCTACAAGTTGACGAGTTGATACCAGTGGACTCATACATTGATGGATGTAAATTAAAAGTGGACTTTTTATTTTGTTTGCCACTGCCTAACTATACACCTGCTGACGAAATATTTAAAGTAACGGACGAATATTCCAAAACATAATTTGGAATGGGATAACTGTATAAATTTTTGCTCAGACGGGGCGGTAACTATGACGGAAAAGGTTGGATCCTTAAGGCTCCTCCTTATGTCGAAGTCTCTGTCAGAGGAAATATTGTGCGTTCTTCAAGAAATTATCAAAATCTTAAATTACATCAAGTCGCGACCGCTGAACTCTCGTCTATTTAATACAGTATGTTAAGAATCAGATCATCAGTCACTTTTGTTCCATACAGAAATACGATGGCTTTCCCGAAATTTATGAGCTAAAAAATTAGACTGAGTCGGCGGATATATTTGCTCACTTAAATGAACTCTAAAAAAAATATGCAAGGCAGAAATTCCAATATTTTAACATAATTAGTTAAAAATGAAAGCTTTCGCGATACATTGGAACTTTGAATCAGTCTCTCTACCAATGGTAATAGTGTAATGTTCCCTAATGTCATGACATCATCCGATTAAAATATTTTAGGCTTCGATTTTCAAACATTTGAAACCTCTATCAGAGAAAATATTTCCCTAAGATTGATCTGCAGCCTATGGACTGGGTTCGAAATCCATTCTCCGAGGGCATTCTTTTTGAACACTTAGTAATAAATGAGTAGGAACTGAGTTTTTAGAAACAGATTTAGAACATTTTTGTCTATGTGTAATTAATTAATATCCTTTACTTTCCTACCATGCTAGTGTAATACTTTTGCCATTTGCTACAACCTATTTATGTGATTTAGAATTTTCGATTCTTACTACAATAAAAACCAAAAAAAGAAAACGCCTCCGGACGCTCAACGACGAGATGAGAGCAGCTTTGTCAACTATTATTCCAAATTAAGACCGTCTATGCTCGATTAAACAGGATCATGTTTCGCATTAAATACTTTTTTACAATTTAAACTTTACGTTTGTTAATTAATAATCAATATTATTTCGATGATCAATAAATATAATAAATTTTTGTTTGTGTTGTACCTTTTCCTAAGTGTACCTTGAACACAAAAAGTTGAAGCCCTGATTTAGTGATATGCACATTTTTAGATTTTAGATTGTTGAACATGCCAAGGAGCCATTCGCCATACAGAGACATTCTGAAGAAAATTATCATGAATAGTAATTATTTATCGAAAATACTTACACTATAACACAGTCAAACATTTTTTATTCAACTGCATCCTGTCGAAGATCGAGTTTCTCCCATAAGGAAGAATTGAAATGTAAAAAAATTTATTTGGTAGGCCTACAACTTATCGAATAAAAACAAAAAAATATATAATAAATGTTCGAAGTAGTCACCTTGCACACGTCTGGAGTTTATGGAGGCTATTTTTTTCCTTATGTAAGTAACTCGATGTTCGACAGTATGTAGTTCAATTAGAAATGTTTGATTGTTTTTTAATACCTCCTGTAATAAATAATTACTATTCATAATAATTTTCTTCAGAATGTCTCTATTTATTTTTATCGAATTAAACAAAGAGTATTTTTTAGTTGAACGATTGAGAAATTCATTTTTGCTATCTTTAGATTGTACAGGTTTTCCCTATAAAAGTTATCTATTGTTAACCATTGGGCATGAGCCGCCCCTGGCCCAGATAGTAGTTTAGAATTTATACAATATATGGACAGACGTAATCATCCATTGAAAATTTATAATGTTAGAATGTATAATTTAGAAAATATACCCTAATATAAGTTCCAATTTCAAAACTTTAAAACCCTATATTTCGTATTATAATTTTTTTATATCACAGCATTATTTGCACTCCCTACATTAATGAAACACCCTGTATATTTTTGTAATGGAAAAGTTTGAATTCTCATTGATACGTTTTTGAAATATTTTCCTTATTAAAGTGAATGAAAACACACAAGGCAAAACTATTTATAATATTTGTAAAGCCAAAAACATTTACTGCTTTATGAAAAATAGTTATTTCTGAAACCATACATGATTATAGTTGTATACACTTCATTTTTTATTTCCAAAGAAACATCTGACAAAAAGATGTAAAATCAAGATATATATCAACCAAATTGCGATCGATATATTACGAAATACACACAAACAAATTTATAGAGAATCACAAAAATGTTAGGAAAGATCTGGAAAGTACAACTTCGAACTAATCTGTGGGTTTACTGAGTATAAATTCCAATAAAAATGAGAATTAAGCTAAAAAAAGATAAGAAATCATCGTAGTACTTCAGGAAATGTGAGACTTTTTCATTGAAATTGACATTTTTTATTAATCTTGTACGTAAATTTAATTTATCTTCGTTCCTTTTTAATTTGAAGAACTCGTGAAACAACTAAGCACCTTAAATCTTTCTCTAATTCAAAACACTTTATAGTATATTACATAACGAGTTTGGAAAGTGAAACATTTTGAACTAGTTACTGTTTTGATGACAAGAACAAAATGAATTATCATGAAATATTTTATAACTAAAGAATAGAAAAAGAACCAATAGAACAATAAATTTTTTGTAATTATATCAAATACCTTACAAGAACTAAATCATTTTTTGTTATACTTTGTTGTTATAAAAGTTAAATGTAAAGATGTTGTTATAACAATTACTGAATTGTAATGAATTTTGTAAATCATATTGTCTACTTCTTTAAATTAGGTCTTTCGCCTTTCGGCATTCAGCCAGATTAATTTTGTATTCGCGTATTCCCTCTATCGTTCGAGACCATATATAACATAAAAAAAGAAGCATTTCAATACTTAAATGTTTTGTTATTTTTTAGTACATGTGTGAAATAAGCTACGAGTACTTTCTTAGATAAAAATGAGTATGCAATCTATCGTTTTCATGAGTCGTCGTTGGAAAAATATATTGTTTGTTCTTAATTTTCTATTTTCAGTAGGAATATCCCAAAGACATATATTGTCTATAAGCAACAAGTTTGAGAAAGTTGTTATAAAATTGATCATTGTTCGAGGTTCTTCGAATAGAAAATTTTTTGCTACTAATAAAAATACAGAGCAAAAACAATTCTTGAACCACCTTGGCCAGTTTCGCAACTCGATTTGTTACAGAACCATCGTTGTTTGATTCAATACAAAAAAAGACAGTCAATAAGGCAGCAGCTTCGTCACCTCGCCAAGCTAATTCTATCACGACTATGTGATAGAATTTCCGTTGCAGTTCAGTACCACTTTAATCCATAAATTAATCAGTTTCGCATTATTTCTACTGAATATGTAAATGTCCAACTTGGTTCATTTTACAAGGATCTGCTTACAGTAGTTTCTTTAAACTCTGTACCATTTTATCTTCTCATGTTCACAATCAATCCAATCCTTTAAAACCAACGCTAATGTTTACATCTAATTGATATTTTCTATCATTGCAAAAATCTATAATTGCTTCCCATACAAATTTTTTACTGTAAACGGTATTTTTTGGTACGTTTGATACTATAATTTCATTAATATTCTCGCCAGTATTACAACCAAATCGTGACATTTTGATATATTTAATATTTGAAATGTCAAAACCGAAATAAATCGATATGTATCCATGACAGAGTTAAAATAGCCCATGGGATCTGTTTCCATTAAAACATCTCTCTTTAACCACATTTATTGATCATAAGCATTACCATTACTGGCAATATAACTATCGATAAGGACTTATAATATAAAAGAAAAATCAGAATAACGTGGCAGCAAATCTTGAACACTTCCTCACCCTCAACCAAGTAACTTCGCAGGCATCTCTAGACGAGACTTAACCATTGTAAGAATGATAAGAATTGACCACTCAAGACTCACTCATGGTTATCTAATGTTTTCTACCGCCAGACCTATTGACATCAGCTGTAGTTCCAATTTGACGATATTGACTGAATTACAAAGATATCCTGAATGATTTGAAGCAAATTTCTTTCGTGCTTCAATTCCTAAGGAATGTGAATTTTTCCACAAAATTTTGAGCAATTATATATTGATTATTGTGTTAATATATTTTGTATGTATATACTAATATAATTATAATAGCACCTGGCCGTATTAGCCGAGCACGTTAAAAATAAGCACTATAATTTCGTATGTGAATAAATATTTTTTGCATAAATACAGACTTTTTTAGCCCAAAGCCTTTTTATGAAAGAAGAAAACCAAAAGGATCACTTTGGCGCAGTGCTCATAATAAAATTAGTACCAGAAAAACTGGAAGGCTTAGATTATGCGGAAAGGATAATGAAGTTCAGTTTAACAAGTGCTAGGATGCATCTACATTGCAAAATTATATAATGGATGCTTTGAACAAGAAACAGAGAAGATCTGACTTCCTTAAAACTATCACAGATATTGAAGTTTATCAAAATTACTTAACTGAGAAGTAAGCTATAGATGTGGAAAACAGTTTTGAGAAGGGATACAAAAAACCTCAAGACTGCAGTATCGTGCAACCCACAATTAGATCTATCTACATTGCACATAATAAAATTAGATCTAGCAGAAACTAATAGGCGTAGAAAAGAATGAAACTTCAGTTCAATTGATACTAGATTTCCTCAATGCCAACGTATGCAAGGAAAGCTTTGAACCAGAAGATCATAACTTCCTTAAAGCCTACACAGGCATTAATGTTCATCAAAACTACAAACGAAAAGCAAGCTATAGATGTGGAAAACAGTTCTAATAGGGGACACAAAAACCTTAAGGTTGCAGTTAATATAACCCACAATTAAATCTATCTATCTGCACTGGAATTAGTGTGGAATCATTGAAATGGGTCTAATATATTAATCAAAAATAAATAAATAAAGTATAAATAGCTTTTATTAGCCAAGAGTCTATATGTTCTTATGAAAAAATTGGAGGTAGAAAGACAAGAAACTTTGAAAGTGCACACAATTAAATTACATCTAGCACAAACTGATAGGTGTACATTCTGTGGAAAGAATGAAACTTCAATTCAATCGGTATTAGATTTCCTTCTCATTGTCAGCGTATGCAAGAGCAGCTTTGAACCAGAAGTGAATGAAGTGAAGGTCATAACTTCCTTAAAGCCTGCATAGGCATTGATGAATAACTTTGAAAGTGCACTCAATGAGATTAGATCTTGCAGAAACTGATAGGCGTAGAATCTGTGGAAAGAATTAAACTTCAGTTCAATTGGTACTAAATTTCTTCATTATTATCAAGCTATGCTTTGGACACAAAGTGTTAAGAGTAAAGATATTAACTTTCTAGAGCCTGTACAAATACTGAACTTAAACTGCTTAACTGAAAAGCAAGCTGTAGATGTGGAAAATACTTTGATGGGGGGGGGGGCATATTGAGCCTCGAGGTTGCAGGTTAATGCAATCAAATCTATCTACATTGGAATGTTTGAGGAACCATTGAAGGTATACACCCGAAAGTATATTTTTGAAATTAATAATTTGAAATTTAGTAGTAGTAGTTGGGCTATATATTGGTGACAAGTTGGGTACACCACCTTAACTTTCCCAGAGTGAAATAATTTACATCAAAGATGTATTTCAAAGATGTATTTCAAAGATAATCTGAAATAGAAATATATTTATTGAGAAAAACTACTTAATAACGAGTAATTACCTAATTTGGTGGAACATGTAGGGTGTATCAAAGGTGATAATTCTCGTTTTGGTTTCTTTGCTATTTTCTAAATTTCTATTTTCTTCACATTGGAGTGATATAGATACATGTCTACAACTAACAGTAGCTACAGTAAAGTCAAAAGTGCCAATAATATCTACTCCTAGTTTATAACATGTTTTAAAAAGGCAGAATATTTTTACTTGTATACTTTGTAGTGCGATCTCCAAAGGACTTTCTTTTCTTCTAATATCTAAAAATGGATTTACCGGTATAAGTAATATCACAAATAGCTACATCATCGTCAATTAAAGTTTCACAAAGTGGTAAAACCCTAATTGGTACCCTCAATAATTTGATTTGACTATTAACTCTTTGTTTGCCTGTTGTTGTTTTATATGATTATTTAACTAATTGTCCTAAACGTCACACTATTATAAAGTTTCACCTGATAAGAAATTTCACCTGATAAGAAAACGTGACCGTGGGGTAATTCTACCACTTAAATCATTGTTTGAATTTTTCCTCGAGACGAAATTTTTTTATAATTTGTTATTAAAATTATTTGTTTTTTTCATTATACATTAAAATTTATTTATATGTTTGTTTGTGTGTATATTTATTAACCTCTTGTCTATACAACCCGACATCGATTTTATATGTGTGGGAGAAAGATGAGGAAAAAATATCTATGGAAGCGCACAAATATATCATCTTGATGTGGCGACTTGTTTATGTGAGATGAGATATTGAACAATGTTTTTCCACATTTCATTCTACAGAAATGTGATATTTAATAAGTCAATTTTGTCAATCCATAATAAAGTTATTAGCTAATTTGTTATACGTGATACATTTTGTATTATTCAGGAAGCATTCTTGTTGTGTTAAATTAAGCAATTTAAACATAGTTTAATTGCGTATGGTTAGCAATCTGAGGTAAGAACGGAACTATATGCGGAATTCTCGTGTCATTGTCGAAGTTAAATTGATTGAAAAGTTTATTTAGGCATTGTTGAATGAATAATTAACCTCCAGTGACTGAAAATTTAGCTGATTCTTCAGTTGCTGAATCAATTTATGAGAATTCTAAAATCTATGGAAACAATTATGAGTTAATGTTACAAAACAATATATATATAATATTTCAAAAAACTCTTAATAATGATTGAAATAGATTCTAATAATCAGACCCAAAAGAAACCTACGAGTACAAAATCAATATTCGCAATCGCTTCATTGACTTCCTCCAGGCGTTCGACAGTATCTTCATAGACCAACTTATGACGACCTAGCGGGATTTGGAGTCACAGAGAAGCTGGTGGGTATGGTTAGAATTACAATGAAAAACGCCTCTGACTGAGGAAGGTGTCGGGATCTCTAGGCACAGTTCATACTGTGAGAAAAGGGAGACCCACTAGCTACAACACTGTTCAATTTCTCACAGAAAGGTGCCGCAAGGAGTATCTGACGAATCCGGGAGGAACTATTTGCAATAGGCTAACCCGCTGACATCATAACATGAAACACTTCTTCTCTTTCGCGAGCGGTTAATTAGCTCTAGAGAGCAGGTGAAGCAAGAGGACTCAAAATGAACAGAAAACCTAATACATGATGACCTCAAAGAGAACCCTGACCTCCCAAACCACGTTCCAAATCCAGAGTTCCCTTTGAGCCACCAATTCAAATATATTAGGTCCTTAATAACTGAACATAATAACGTGATAACAAAGTTGCTGCGAGAACAGATGCTTCTCGGCAGTCCAAAGAGCGATCAAGTTAAGAGGGCTCCCACGAAGGTCAAAGCTCACAATTTAAAAGACAATAATCCGTCCCGTAGTCACATACGGATGGGAGACATGGACTATGACGACAAGTGAGCAGATTGTGAACTGCCGAGAACGAAAATTTTTGGCCCTAATTTCGAGAACGGTGCATGGAGGATCCGAAGGAATGCTGAACTGACACAGATTAATGGCGAGCCCGATTTGGTGGCGTTCTTCCGGGGGCCGGGTCTTAGTGGATGGGATAGATGGAGAGGATGCTTTCTGATCGATATCCGTGCAGAGCCACTAATAGAATTCCTGGTGGACGGCGATTAAGAGGAAGACCACTTCTTCGCTGGTTGGAGGACGTTGAGGTGGACCTGATCCAGCTAGGGGTTTGACGTTGCAGGCACCATGCTCAGGACAAAAAGGATTGGCAATCGATTGTTGAGAAGGCACTGCTTATCAAGGGACAGTAGTGCCGGTTAAAGAAGAAGAAGAATAATCAAAAGTTAATGTTAATAGATCTAAATGGAACAAAATACTGGAGAAAATATTCAAATATGGGGCGAGAAATGACACCAAAGAGACTTTTTGATTTGTGTTTTGTGGGTATTTTCCTGAAGAAAATTAGTGGTAATCCAAATCGGGTAACTCATATTACAAGCAAGTTGTGGTGATATAATTTTTTAGTTAAATCATTGGTAATAAGTCGCAAATTATAGTTGGTTTACAAGAATATGTTCCTGTTTGATGTTGAGGAGCGCCTGATTGAATCGATTGCATCCACCCTAGAGTCCCTGCACCTTTTTTTTATATACCAAGATAAAGTGAGTTAATTTTAAACGATTATCATGAAAACAATATCGTGTTATAATGAATACAGATTATTCCGAAGGTCCGTAATAACTTCTTTTACTTGTTTTTTATGAGATATCATAAGACTCAACCCACCCTTCTCTTTGGCTTATATTTAATAAAAGATTCCTTCTCGTTTCGATGTGTCGTCCCTACTCATCTCACTCCATATTTTTATTTATGCTTGTATCAAATAGATTCTCAATTTTTAACGTACAGATTTTTCGGACTGTATGCGGAAATTTAATACTCTACCGTTAAAACATCGATATGGTCCTTTGAAAGATCCTTTATCAGATTTGTCTGCCATTTCTAACGTTCAACCTTTTTAGACCCTGATAAAAAAAGGAGAACCGTTTAATATCTTTTGATTGTAGTTCGTAGGCAAAAATGACAGTGATGTAGATAGTGACCTTTTATAGAGGGAGAGCGAGAGAGAAATGCTTTAATATCAATAACTAAATAAAGATACATATAAAATAAAACCAGTATGTAGCATGCATAGAAGTTGTTTACAGAGTAGAAGGGAATGCTGAAAAAGATTTGATTTCATTTGGCAAGTGATTGTGCATTTTTTTGCATTGTAAAATTTTGAACGTGGAGTAGGTCGTGCTCCGCATTCCTAAGTGGATAGCCGTGCCACGATCTTTGGAGAAGCGTGTATACTTCTAACATTTATTACAGTTTCAATAAGAAATGTTGGATTCTACTTCAACACCTCCTGTAAGTAGCTCCAATAAATGATTACAGTTTATGATACTTATCTTCAGTCCCTTTATGGCGAACGGTTTCCTTGGTATGTACAACGATCCAAGAATCTACTTATCTCCTTAACCATACATTTAATCGACTTAAACAGAGAGTAACTTTTTGTTGAAAAATCGTATGAAAAATTCATTTCTGCTATCTATTATACAAACTGTCCCTGTAAAAGTTGCGGATTTTTAACCATTGGACATAAGCCGCTCCTGACCTGACCCCTGATTATTTATTCCGTCAAACAAACTACATAGAGACACGTAATTATCTATTGAAAATATATAATGTTTCAATGTATAATTTAGTAAATATACTTAAATATAAATTCTGATTTCGCAGCTTTATGGGTCTTTTTTTATGTCATAGTCTTATTTTCACGTCTTCTGTACACAAAAAAAGTCCAAGTTTGAAATAAAATAGGAACAAGAATCGATTGGGAATGTACAAAGTAATTTCATTGAAAGAATTGTTGTTAGTGTTATAGATGAAATATGTACGCAAATTAAGCCTGAAGGAAAGTCTGGAAAATTAGTAAGAAATAAGGTGAAATACGAATTACCATAATTTCGTTGTATTCGACGATTTCTATACTCATGAAATCGTTACGTTACATTATAATGATACCAGCAACTGAGTTCAATGATTAAATTCCAGTAATACTCATAAATATGCATTATTCCTTGATTAATGCTGATGCTCACATTAAAATTTGGTACAACGTACTCGCTCTTCCATTACCATGTTTATTAACGATAATAATTAATAATTTTACAATATCCATTTGAGATATTTTGATTTTTTAAACCCGTAGCTTCAAAATATGAAATAAATTCTGATTATTTCATTGCAATATAACAGTAAAAAAATGTTAGGACGACCCTGTTTTTTTTTCAATTTCGCTCTCATCCAAAAAGCTCAATAGAGCGCGTAAAAACTTTCCCGAAAGATTAATCCCAAAGCATAAAAGCTTAAAGGTATTCCACAACGACATTTCTGTGTTCGTCGTCGAAATCCTCAATAAAAGTTGCAACTTTAACAGCTTGTTGAATGAAACTTTTTCTCAGATATCTTCCGATACCATCTGCTTCCCCTTAGTCACTTTATTCGTCTTCTTTTTATTTTTTGTCGGCTATACGCGATACAACCGAAGTTTCTTATATCGCAACTGACGATATTACAAAAGAAACTAGTCGCGAACTACCAAACTAAACAACACGAACTGCCGTTAAAGTGTCTTTAGGTGTTAAGAGAGCGCTGCTGCACGATGACTTCCACTACCTCTCGGGTATACTCGCTTCAAATGATCATCAATCTTTCGCTCGCCGGGGCTCTTGTAAAGTTATGGGTTTCTAGTTAAAGAGATTCTCCTTTGGGATATGTGAAGTGATATGGGAAGTGTGGAAAGTACGCTTCCTTCAAGATTTTGTTATATGTCAGCTAATTAAAATTTAAACAATTTTTTCACGATACTGGTGATTGAGATCTTCAAATTATATCAAAAAATAGTTTTATTTAAAAAAAAAACATCACAGAGACAAGTTTCAGTAATTTAAAGATGAAGAAACAACAGACAGAACTTATAATTATAAAAATTGTGAAACTTGATCTTATTTTACATGAAATATGCTCAATTTATTAGTTTTATAAGTTACTAAATTAGTGAAAGGAGTTAAATATATTGAATTTAGAATTGTACCACCGGGAAACTTTTATCCTACAAATTAGGCGAATAAATTTATGAGATAATATGGAGCATATTCTCAAAATCCCCATGTCGTAATTTCGAAGAGACTTTAATCCTTTTGGCGATACCACAGTACACTTTTATTTTTGCAAATGGTCGTAAAAGGAACCTCAATAATTTCGTTTAATTCATTTGGACTTTTGCGTATTTGCTAAATTAGACCATTTCATCTAATTCGCAGTCGAAACTAAAATAACCTCTCCGAGTTTATGTGTTTTGTTAACGAAAATAAGTATTTGCTTCAAGAAAATTTAATTTGTATTACTACATGTTACAAAAATTCGTCATATATTTTTCTCTGTATCATGTCGTCGTAATTGTGAAAAGAAAATTCGCGAAAGCGGCTTTTGTGTGAAAGCTATCATCAATTTTGTTTTGTCTACCGAGAAAAAATGAGAAGAGACAAAAAAATCCCGTTCACGCACATATTGTCAAATCTTAACACGAAGGGATGTCATGGGATGTGATAATTAAAACATATATTCAATAAATATGGTTTTACACTACAGGGTGTTTCCAAAAAAAGTGTCCTCGTCTCTCGGATAGATAGAAAACTAAAGAATATTTGAGGTTTGCTATAAGAAGTAAAAAAATTTCACAAAAATACACTTCTTTTACGATTTTGCTGCAACTACTAACAACATTGTATTGAAATTTTATATGAATATGTTTTGAAAGTTGAAATGAGTTTGTTTTTATGTCTAACTCTCATAGAAGACACGTTTCGTACCAAGTAATATTGAACATAACTTTTTCAATATTAGATTTATTAAGCAAAATTTCAAGTGGACTTAAACATTATTATCTATTAATTAGTAAACATTATGTGAATTGAAAATGTTTTGTTGCGTAAATGATGTCCCATCGATAAAACGGATACATTTAAAAAAATGTTATTACAACGTATGTTTAACTCTTATAATGCACATTACTAATGTGATGAGAATCCACGTGTCAAAAGTGTATCACGTTACCAAGATTTTACGCTAAATGAGCGAAGATCTCTATTTTTTTGAAAGATAGAGCTCCACCGCACTTTTATAGGTGTCGTAATTGGTTGCGTAGCCATTTTCCGCATCGATGGATTTGTAGAGGTGCAGAAGCTCTGATTCATTGGCCTCTCCGCTCGTGAAAACCGTGGAAATTTTTAACACCTACTGTAATTGAACTCTATTTTATGTTATGTTTATTAATTCATACCAACATCTGTTATTATTTCATAATTTTCAAATCAAAATATTCTGAAAACGGTTCACAGTATCGAGTTTTATCAAGAGTACCTTTTTGGTCTAAAATTAAATGATATTTAAGTTCACTTGAAATTTTTCTTAATAAATCTAATACTGAAAAATTTATTTTCAATACTACTTGGTACGAACCGTGTAACTAGCGAACTCTATGAGAGTCAGTCATAAAAACAAATTCATTGGATGTATCACCTTCCAAAACATATTATTATGAAATTTAAATTTAATGTTGCCAGTAGTTGCGGCACAATTGTAAAAAATGTATAGTTTTTTCTTCAACGTGTTACGAAATTTTTTACTGTTTTCTATTTATCCTAGAGACGGGATGATCTTTTTTGTAAACACCCTATATGTTGTTTGTATAATAATAAATTTTTTTTTTATTTTTCAAGCAGGTAGCATTTACCACTGGGGTAATTAGCGACATGAATTATGAATGGATTATATTTGTTTTAATATGTTAATGTTGTTTAGATATTTGAAAAGATTTTGGATATTAAATTTTGGGCAGTTATTAGGTGTTTCTTGCATAGCTCACATTGGGGCGGTTTACTTTTGGTATTTAAATAACCATGTGTAAGTTAAGGATGTCGTATTCATAACCTAGTTAATTTAACTTAACTTAATATTTCGCTAATTGACTGCGACCAAGGTTTCACTTCGCGTAGTTTCGATGTCGATATTTGCCAAAGTTTTTGCACTTTTGAGTTGTGATTTTATATCGTTTACACTTCACTCATGGTTTCACTAATCACTACTTGTCGAGCATTGTGGTAGGTTTCTTCGTTTCCTCGTAGATCAGTATGAGAAGAAACCCAAAGTATTTCCGCACAATTATTAATTTGTTGTAACTCTTAATTCGATTTATTTGGAGTGCTATTGGGTGTGTGGGATAAAGTTGACTAATGGATTGAGTTAAGAGAATCTGTTATTACGAGGAATCTTTGAATATATCTTAAATTGAAGTGTGCTGTTTTGTACGTTCATTGCTGTGAGTACGCCAGCAGCGGTTTTGGATGCATCTGTATATGCGAAGTAAAATTGGGGAAACTTATCAAGTCTAGAGGCAAATTCTTTTTAGAGTATTCGGATTATACCTTATTAAATTTGCACAGTGTTCGAGGGATACTGATCGAGAGGGAGTCATATTTTTGTTGAGCATTCGATTTGGAGTTCTGCAAGAATTTGACTGGCTCTTACATGGAAAGGCGGATCGGTTTTGATATTAGTTGAATATGAAATTTTGTAGCGAGAGTGCTGTGTAGTGGAGTAAACTGGATTCTTCTGATTTATTCTGATGGATAGTGTATATTAAGCGGCAAGGTATATTCTTCGGAAAGGGGAGTTTTCCGGTTTCGCATTGCAAGGTTTTTATTGGCTTGAAACGGAATGCTCCTGTGGCTATTTGTGTTTCAAATGATCTCTAGTTGATTTGAGGTTGTTTTCTTGGCAGTTGCATATACTATAAAGCCGTAGTAGATTTTTGAACAAATAAGTTAATACGTGGTTTTAATAGATATAATGATTTATTTTCATATTCAATGGAAAGAATGCATATAAAGTGGGTGAAACTAACTAACAAATTTATACTACCTACATATTTAATTGAAAAATTAAGTTTCATCCTAATATGTTAACGTTTAAAGTCTTCTTGGAAGTAATAACAGCTTTTACGTGGATAAAACTTCCAAGTTTCCACATCCAATTGAATTAATGCTCCCCTGACACGACTATATTACATACTGCTTGAAAATATGGTAAAAAACCAACGATAATAAGTATATCCTAACGATGTGCTGAAAGATACTCGTAATTACTATTTTCCGGTGTCGTATTTCCTGGTTATTAAAATTTTTCATGAACATTTCGCTGGTTTACGTTCAAAGTGGTATAATCGAGTGGATATAATGAGCTGTGAAGGTCTTTTTTTCTACAATTTCACTTAATTAAAGAAGTAACTGTGAAATTATGACGAGCAGTCTAAGAAAGTATTTTTAATGAAGCTTTCGAAGGTCAAAGCTCGCGAATATACAAGAAGAAACTTTTGGAAATAAATCAAAGATAACGTCACACTGGTATAGACATAAGACAGAAAAATTATAGGAGACAAAGATGAAGATGGAGACAGAGAGAAAAAACCTATTTTCTTAAATAATCTGTCAATATCATGCATATTTTTAATAATATTGAAACTCGATACGTCAAAAAATAATTACTAAAGCCTTTGATATCTCTAATGAACCTGCCAGTAAGGTTGTATTTGCGTCGAAATATTTTGTTTTGGAATTGGAACGAAACGTTATGAGTGATTTTTTCTGTATTTGGTTTAATGATTTCGTAATTGACCGAAATCCAAAAATTCGGCTGACATTAACAGTGAACGTTAGCATGGCCGGCAAGCCTGCAACTGACAGCCATTTGCGGAACCATTTATTTCTCCTTCGGTAATCGTCGCTCTTAATATTAGTACAGAGCCTTGTTGATACATT
Organism: Diorhabda carinulata; assembly: GCF_026250575.1. Lineage (NCBI taxonomy): Eukaryota > Metazoa > Arthropoda > Insecta > Coleoptera > Chrysomelidae > Diorhabda > Diorhabda carinulata. The sequence goes on along the minus strand of NC_079472.1, from coordinate 10,232,398 downwards.
TACACTAACAAGATTTTTAAGGATGTAATTATATTAAACACATACGAGGGTTGCTACATAAGTTTCTATATAAACAAAAAAAACAAATATTTATAATATTCAAAATTCACTTTTGCATACGTTTGAACCAATTTCTCGATTCTGATTAAGGTTCCACCAAAATATGTGATATGCAAGCATCAACCGCTTCTTCAGGTGTAGAAAAACGTTGACCTCGTAATTTATTTTTAACCATTGAGTGCCAAACAAGGAATGTAGAATGTGATTGGTTTCCCTAATTGCTTCGAAAACTTCTGGCAAACAAATGATAGTAAACCATTCAGAATTGACCTTTCCAGGTTGCTCTAATGAACCGGTGGTGTCACATCCAGTTATTCCGAAAAGATAAGCGACTATTTGTTTCAAAGTGCTTCGTGCGCGAATAACTTTTGTTGGATTTGGCTCGTCTTGAAAGACCCGTAATTGTTTAATTATGAGCTCATATGCATAGATCCATTACTTATTCGTCGTCTGTTCGATGCTTTGAAGCATCATGATTGAATTTTTTCAGAATTTCTTCGCACCAATCAACAAGTGCTTTTTTCGAGCGATTTTCAAACTATGCGGTATCCAACGGGAACAAATCTTTTAAACAGCCAAATGTTCCTGCAATATTATATAATAAATATGCCTCAATTTCTCGGTATGTCACAAGACGATCCTGCAATATCAGTTAATACACACCATCGATATTTTTTGCACAACAGTGGAGTTTAGGCCATCCTTCATGAAAATTTATCTTCAGGGAAGTGCGATTACGATTGAAATCGGAAAACCAACGAAACACGGCGGCCCCAGATCATGCCTCATCACTAAAATGGAAGCGAGTTGATCGGCACAGCTGTTGGTTTAATCCACGTCGAAAATCATGTCAAACTTTATGATGGCGATGTCAGATTCAACATCATCGACTTCTCATTCTTTCTATCACTATTACACGGTCTCACGCACGTTTCGATAACCAAGCTTCCGTCCTCAGCATATGAGACAATGTTTTTGGATTAATACTGATTATTCCTATGACTATTCTAGGATGTTCAAGGAAGTCAATAAAGAGAGTCTACGGTTGTTGTAGATAAGCTGCCGTACTAATTTTACTTTGGGTTTTCGATTTTCTGAAAAAATAATGTCGTATAAAGGCGGTCCGGCGAGTAACTCAATGTTTTTAAATTAAAATTGATTTCGGAAGTGAGATGGTGCGCGAAAAGGATATTAATGATGCCTCGAGATAAATTAATGGAGAAAACGAAAGAAGGATGGATGATTAGTGGTTGTTTTCAACGATTAACACTTAAAAGGAGACACCTGAAAAAAATTGTTTCTTAAGATCGATTAAGTCACTATAAAACAATTTATTAACAAAAAAACAATTAATTCTCATAGAAACACATTATAATTAGAACATATTTGACTTAAAACAAAACTTAAAGAGCTGACATAATCATCGGTCTAAGAACTAATACAGTAAATGATTATCTTATCGGTTAATTATTATATATAACGTGGAAAAACGATCAAAAAACAAAAAACGTCATCTAAATGTTATCCTGAAAGAATTATGTTTAATAGAAAGGTTTTTAAATAGTTATCTGTTTACGAAAGTGAAATAAAAGTACATATGTATCGAATTTCTGATTCAGAATTTTATTATTATTGAAAATTTAACTGAAAATACTGCTTTCAAAATGTTCGATGTGTAATAATATTGTTTAATCACCTTAAAGCAATTCTAAGTAATATTACAAAAGTTTATGCTGACCTCGGCGTAGAAGAAACTTTTTTAAATGATCAAACTTTAAAAGTGACTATATATTTATATTTCAGGGAAACTTTTTCAGTTTGCGTCACTGAAATTAATACACGTGAGACGTATAACTATAAATAAATAACTTCTGCTACATAACCGGAAACTTGTGAGAAAATCTTGATATTAATTCAATTTCTGGTGTTTGTAAGAACAGGTGTTCATTGATATACAGTTTTGATATCAAAAATTACCTATGAATCTTATTCGTCTGAAGATTAAATTGAATTTCTAAGTGAATTAGTAAGAATATTCGAGACAAGATGATGTGTAACGGGGTTTTGTAGAACGGAATTTCGTCCTGGGAAATAAACAGCGAAGATTGGTACGAAATTAGAATTCCTGTTATAAGGAGTGTCTAGAAATTAATGAAGGTCGGGAGAATAACGAGAGACACACAGTTATTTTACTTAGATAAAACGCAATACGTTCACCGCAGAGTCTTAAGACCTTACGTTTCTTAATGAGAAAATCGCGAGTTTCAAATGGTTGCGCATACAATATTTGGCAACAGAAACCAGCAATTTGGAATACAGACAATTGAGGGGGATATAATTTCGTGATGGTTGGATGAAGTTATTCAGTTAAAAAAAATCTCGGAAAAACTTTAACATTATCATAAATCTATTTATATGAAAACAAAATCTAGAAATACTCTCGGTATATACCGTTTCATCTATCACGAATTTCCTATTTATTCAATCCAATATCATTCGATCACTTTTCTTTTCGGCGCAAAATTTTATATAAAAAAACATCTTGTGGGAAAAGAAAATTTATCAACATTCATTTATAATGCTTTGAAATATATGTTATATTGACGAATTTTCCGAATCTCTAAATGTAGCACACTTATAGCAAATAAATGTACTATAATAGCATACATTGTGACTTCACGAAATTTATAGTCATCGTTTTTGGATGTTATGGTAAAAAAGCTTTTACTGAGTTCAGTTGCTAAATAGGCTATTCCAACTAATTCCTGTATTTAAAAAGATTTATTCGGTATAAATAGAAAAGAATCACTATTGGCGCTGTTTAATGTCGTGTCTTCGAAACTAGTGTTTTATAAATTATCTTCAAGACATAAAACACCAAAAACGATTCCATTGATTCGGACTTATATCCATCGTTTCGTTAATAAAGGAAACATTGTTTTGTAGGACCTTCTAAACAGAAAGAATATCCATTATTAACTTTATCTTATAATGATAATTATTTTATCCAAACATTAATTGTTCTTCTTTTCACTTTCACCTTCGGTTTCTGACGATGGTAATTTGGTTGTTGAAAGACGCGTCAAACAGTTTAATTTTGTGAGTAACAAGGTCTAGTGTCAGTTAGTTAGTAAAAAGTTTAACGAAACTGTAAAATATTTATCCAAATTATGGCACCGAAAACCTATAACAACTGAAGACAAATCTTCGAATGTTTGTGTCATGTTATATAGAAGTAGATCCAAAGAGTTTGAAGTGTTCATGTCGGGTGATCGCGGGTTCCATTCGATAAAACCACGCCTTCCAATCCATCTTCTGGGAAACACATTCTTTAGGTAATGCCTCACCACACACGCATAGCGAGGTGGGGCACCATCTTTATGTAGCCAAATATTGTCGTTTGGGATATTGTTATTATCTGAAAATATCTAATAATGAGATTTCTTTAAACATAAATGAAAATACTTAGTTATCCTCAATGAAAAAGGGATCGATTATTTTGTCGCTTATTGTCCCAGCCCATATCAGTTTTTCGGGATATTGGGTGTGGGACTCACGCATCCAACGAGGATTGTTACGTGACAAGTATCTACAATTATGCATATTCACGTTTCCATTAATACAAAAAGTGGCCTCTTCGCAAAACATATCATTACTTAAAATATTTGGATCGTTTCTAATGTTACATTTTTCTATCATTAGGTTTGCAAACTCTTCACTTCTATCAAAATCGTCTACTGACAACTCTTAAACTAAGGTTACTTTGTATGGTTGGAATTCATTATTACGAATGTTGGCGAAATATCAAGTTTTCTGGATATTTGTCAAGTGTGGATCGTCTTCTAACTGGACATGAACATCTAAAGATTTGTTTTCAGTTGATGTAGTTTATCTGCTCCCTGATTTAGATAAATCTTCACTGCATCAGTTTCGGTAAACTTTTTCACTAATTTACTGAAAATAAATCTTATTATGGGATTTTGGTTAGGATATAAAGTATTAAAGATATTACACGTATCTTGTTGACCTTTACACCTATCACCATATCCTAATATCATAAAAACATGATTTCTAAAAGGGAAAAATATACAAGGCGATTATTTTACATCATTTTTCCAGAAAAAGAAAACATATGACATCAATGTGAATACCATTATAATACCGGCTTTATCACAAAGCCTTTATATACAAAAATTTATAAAAATCGTACAAGCGTACAATTGAGGCGGTTCATACATAAAACTCAGTCTGCATAGATACTGCAGCTGAAAGGCTATTTTACGATCTATACTTTCGCTCAAACATTGGTACAACCTATAAAAATTGACACTAAAATGCGTCTACTTGCTAGGACGGCTGTTATGTGGAACTTGTTCGTTTTTTTGAGCTTTGCAGAACCTTTTCTAGGGGAGGTTGAAGTTTTCTAACACCTTCTACTTGCTAACAAGCCCCTTCCATTTCTATCTACTCATAACAGTTTGATTACAATTCCTCAGCACGCTTCTTTCCAAATCTATCTTCATCTTATTCAACTACCTCAACCTTGTGTATATTATACCATAATTTTTGTCTCAGGTACGGTTCAGCTCTGTATCTATGTCCCACCTACGTAATTATCGTCACCAGCACTTCTATTGCTTTATTTGTTTTCTTTTTATCTTTTGTACTTGTCTGAAAACGATGTCGGGTTTATATTTTTGAATGATTGGGCACGCCCACGTAACATAAATTTTTGAAAGTATAATATTTTCACTCCGCCCTCATTTCTTCTTGCAACGCGCCAATCGCTTGCCTACGTCATCAGCGCCGATTGAGATTCGCCCGTCAGGCTACAACAGTATCCACATCACGTTTTTTTGTTTTACCATCTTATCACGTCGTGTTAATCGTATTATTTGTCAGGATGTTGTAACTTGTATGGACAAAGGTTCGTTATAATTAATACATTACTATAACTGCACCAAATATAGTATTTTAAAGTATTTGTAAAGGAGAAAAATTACGAAAAGAAGATGCAATGAAAACGTGCAAATTGTCTGAAATTTTGTCAAACAAACCGCGTTTCAAGATAAAATTTATTGATAAAGGTTAACAATACATATTTTGTACATAATAGGTACCGTTTCGTTTAGTTTGACATTAAGGTCTTAATCATGTATTTTAACATACCTTCGTCAGTTAGTTAAATCGCTAAAAGTAACAATAACAGTTTAACGTCGATAAAATCTCTTCTCTCAAAACAAAGACTAACAATATTTATTCAATTTTTAAATTTTACAATTACAGTTTTTCCAAAGAATAAATACTTTGTATTAGTTTAGAATATTTAACAATAATTTGTAAAGCAACATTTGTATATACCGCTAAATCCCAAAAATAGCACCTCCCTCGAATATAACCTCTCTATGACCCCCCTTTTCTCGCCGAAATTGAAATAATTATAGTATCTCGAATATACCACCCTCCGTACATACGATATTGCCTATTTACATTTAAAATTCTTGCTAAATGAATAAAGTATGTATTCATAAAACATTTTAATTGTATTATTTACCTTCTGTGCTCATTTAATTCATTAAGGGGTTACTTTTTTAAAAAAATCTTGATTATAAACCCCCTGCCTGAAATACATCTGTAATTGATTTCAATGTAACCCATATAGTAACGAACTATAGTTGCTTCCTAGTTTGATGGAATCAATCAAATCAAATTGGCCCCTGCTTTTTGCTTGTCAGAGATTTTAGAAGAAGGGTAGGATAGTGTTAAATAAAAATATATTACTCATAATCCAAACAAAATAAAAATATCACCGCCGCTCTCCTACACAATCGGCGCTAATGACGTAGTACCTATTTTGAACGGATACCGGGCGGTATAAAATATTTCCAGACTTTCAAACTTTGTAAGTTTGTTAATACTAATCCTATCGACTTGAAATAAACACCACTGATTTTGTAAAATCAAGTCTTTCTTTCGTTTAAAAAAGAAAAACAATCCATTGAAGTAAAGCGCATTCAATAGTGGTAATCATAATTTTAGATTGACGTCATTTAGTTTTGAATAAATTCTTCAATTATCGAATAGATTCGTTCTAAGAGTTATGGAACCACTTTATATAACGTGTAGTGGTCCGAATCAGCATCTATTGATAAATAATCATTGTGGCATGTCTGTTGGAAACAAACACCAGATTAATTAATTCATTGGCCAATTTATCATGTCGCGGTATAGGATTATTAATTGTAGATATTGAGTAAACGTTGTTATTAGAGTAAGCAACTCATGATATTTATTGATTAAATATAACAAAAGTATATCATCAGGATTGATTGATATTCATTTAGAAGATGATGAAGCAAAAACATTAACGTATATACATAAATCATTATCGCAACATATTGTTTTAAGGTTTAACAAAATGAAAAAATCGATACCAATGAAAACGACAGTGAAAAATCGATTATATTTCACCTAAGATCGAGAAAACTGTTGAATCTAATTGAATAGCTCTATGACTCAAGTGAATCTGAAATATTCATAAAGATTCGGTTCCTTTAACAAGAATAGCATGGATCAAAGAGTTTTCTTTAGGGAAATCTTCAATTTGTTAACAGTATACATTCCAGAAAAGCGTTTTAGTGAAGTTTATATCTATGGAAACATCGAGAAAGTGTTTCAAATTTATTGTCGCTTTTAGAATTGACTATATTTTCCATAGAATTAAAAATTTCAATTTTTTATTACATCAACGAAAATGCAATGAAAATATTTTCGGGAACAGATTCCGTTTTCTTTTCTTTTTCTCAATCCCTCGGGCTACACTTTTCATATTCATTTTTCTAGGGATGCTGGTTTTGTTGATGGTATTCGTATAAATCGTATTTTCTATTTCTATATCGATTTTTCAATATCTTATTCAAATTAAAAAGTGTTTGAATAATTGATTTGAAAGAGGAAAGTGATGTCGATTTCGGAATTATCACATTTACTAATGGAACCACTCAATCAGAATCGTCTCGAGGTAATCTACATTTTCTGTAGTTAAACTGTCAATGGAACATGTTTCATGAAAACAGCGTTTGCTATCCACTCAAATGGAAAAAAACCATCAGAGAATCAAAAAACTGCAACCAAATCTCAGGAACAACTGCTAGTTCCATGATTTATTACCCTATTAGGGAAAGGTTATCCTGTGTCGAAATCGCAGTAGTCCGATGCTGACTGTAGTTTCCCATCACTATGCTAGAAGCACCAGTACTAGAACAGATACGGATTGAGCTTGAAATTTTTTAAAGAAATAATAAAAATCTCTATTGATACGAGTTAATAGATACTGAAGTTACTGTAAGTTAAGAATGTAGAATGAGGAAAAGTCATTTCATTTGTGTTCAGAGATTATTTTCATATGATGTACTCCATTTTACAATGTACAATATTATCTGAAAAAGGGGAAAAAGCTCAAGTTGAATTGATATGGAGAAACTTAGAAACAACCATCAAATACTGGATAGACAGAAAAATATTCCCTCAAATCATTGCGGAATGCGGGAAAAGATAATATCGATTGCATTTAAATTAACAAGTGATTGTGCATTTTTTTGCATTGTAAAATATTGAGCCCTCAACTAGTTCTGAATGTGGAGTAGGTGGGTAAATGTCGTGCTCCGCGTTCCTAAGTGGATAGCCGTGCAACGTCTTTTCTTAAATTGGAGAAGCGTGCTTACGAATTAGGCAAACGGATTCAAAGATGAATAAGGAAGGAAGAGTCAGAATTTTTAATCTCTTAAAGAAGTCCTATGTTGGTTGGAGATTCACTCAAATTGAGTCGCACCACACCTACCCCAGAAGAGACGGGCATATCGGAGATGCGACTCAATAAGGGCATGATAGACTGTTGAGGAGATGTATAAGTTCAGTTGCAGTTGAGTGATGTCTGTTTAGGTTAGAGTAGACATTATTTAGGAGGGAGAATATAATATCATTTGTGCATTTGTTAGTTAAAAATCCAAATTGATGGGTATTTTATATTTAAACAGAAATGATAAAAGCCTCTTTTTGATCAGTCCCATTAAGGTGTGAAGGAGTGCAATTGGGCGATAATTCGATGCTTGATTTTTATCTCTTCCTTTATGCAGAGGTATAATTATAGCCGTTTTAAGGCAATTGGGAAAAGTGCCATTTTGAAATTAAACGTTAATTAATGTGGTAAGGTGATTTAATGTTCAATCGGGCAGACTCGAAAATATTTTTAATCCAATTCCATCAGTTCCAGATGAGTATTTATTCACATTCATAAAGTAATTATTGAGGTTATTGCTTATTTTAAATACGCCTGAGGAGAAAAGATTTGGATGTCAGACTAGTTAGTGTTTTTATGAATCTAGAAAATTCGAAGTCCACATCACGAGAGAGCATGTCCCAGACAGTTGTTTGACAACGGTGCTAAAAATTCTGAAAACTTTTTTCCCCAAAAGATACGGCATAATTTAAGAAATATACTGAATGATATGAAAATATCTAGCATTGGAAATCGGGATAAGAATTGATATTAAGATAAATTGCATTATATAGTTTGAGTATCTTGTTTAAAAGCCGAGTAATATAGTTTGATTCGAGCCGTCCCTGATTACGGAGGTTTTCTCCGAACTGGGTTGTTAGATTACCATAAAAAGCACACCACGGGGATTACGTATCGGAAAACATTAATAAATCAAAGACTGTTTTATGAAAATCGTATCCGGAGAACCCTTTCTCTTTCTTACATTAATTAATGAATTTCAGGAACAAATAATATCTTTGTATAGGATAAGAAGGAAAAATTATTATTATCGAAGTTAATAATCTCGAAAATATTTCGTTCGGCTTAGTTTTATTAAATTTTTATCATAATAATTGCCGTAGGCATTTAATGTAAACAAAATTAGGATTAAATAGAAATATTTACGTTTCTCTGGACTTAGATCTATCAATAATGTATAATTCAAGTAATAAACGCCCAAAAAACGTTAATAAATCTCTACTAGAGAAATAATAATTCGAAATTCGCAACGTTCTTACTATACCTTGTCTAATATATCATTTTCTAATCCAGGAATAATAATCGATGCCGAAATTCCATACGTTTCGAACGGATATACCCCGAGAAGATTATGAGAAACCCAACACGATAGAAAATGATGGTTTCTATACACAAATTACGGAACGGGACGAATTCTGGAGGATTATTCCAAGATTAACCGAGGAATTTTGGTTAAAATAAGCAACTGAAGGACCCCTTGAACCATAGGGTAGAATCAGTAGCGTACATATGATTTAACATAATATATTTAAGTGAGGGTTTCTACGTTTTCAGTATTATTTGTATTCTGATTTCTGTTACATTTGGTATGTTTCTAATAAAATATAGAAGCCATTGATTTTTTGTTTCCAAAATACACTTATGTTAATATAACAACTAATTTAGTAATAAACAGAATGCTAGAGATATTTGAGACGTCGTAAAGTTGTATTTTACGAGGGACTCTATTTATCTCTAAAATGTGAAATCCTTTCAATTAACAAAGTCGAGGACAGCGTGGCGTTCACACAATAAACCACTAGGGGACCGTGGTCTCGTATTAAATACATTTCGTCTGAATACAGAAGGTATTTAGATACTTGGGTTTTACTCTGAATGACGTGAAACAGAGAAGGTATTACAATTTCATCACATACTCTAAATTCATTAAGGATGAAAGACGTTTCGAGATGTAAATATATTTTTCGAATCAAATGAAATTATTTCTTCAAGGAAAAGGGTAATTATTGAAATAACCTTTCTAAATAAAATCATTCGTGAAAAGAAATGCTACCTTAATTACCTTCCAAAATTGGGCAAATTTGAAGAGCTAATTTAAGAGCAACAGCTTATTTATATTATTTTATTCTCAAAAATCCGCTTAACTTAATTTTTCTACACAAGAACCTCATACCAAAATTTAGGGAGTGGTGGAAAAGGTCGTAGTAATTTTAGAAGTTTCCTTTTTTTAAGAAATATCCTAAAAGCTTGGTCTATTCAACTCCGGTATACAGGAAATAAATAGTGGACAGAATGAGAATTCTTTGTGACGTTATAAGTAAAAATCTGGAAATACTCTTCAAAGAAATACGGGGATAGTCCCAGAAGTATCTGGCCCAACAAAGAAAAAACAAATTTTGGAAAAAAATTATTTATATTTCAACGTAATCTCCTTTCAGCTCCAAACACTTTTACCAACGATATTCAATAAGTTCAATACCCTTCTTATAATCAGAATCATCAAGCTCTCCAAAATAACCAATAATTGCCGACATCACCTCTTCATTGCTGGAAAATCTTGGGGGGCGGCTAAATCTGGCAAATGAGGTGTATGAGGAAGCAATTCAAACTTTAATTCGATAATTTTGGCAATTGCAATAACGAATATGTGAGTTGGTACAATATCTTGATGGTACAACACTTTCTTTTTAATCAATACTGCCTTTTTTGATTGATTTCTTTGCTCAAACATTTCAATAAGTTCGCATAATACTGAACATGAACGGACGCCATGACCTTGCTACAAATGAAACATTCTTTGCTTTCTTTGGAGAAGGTTCTCTTTCTTCAGTCCATTGTTTTTGGTTCGGGTGTGAAGTGATGGACAGATGTTTCATCCATAGTTATGAAACTTCGTGAAAACTCGGCTTTATTTCTGAAACATTGTCAAACACTCGATGGAAACATCTTAACCAATGTGAGCTAACGCGGCACCCATCTTGCGTACAGCTTTCTCATGTTCAAATTTCAATTAATAAGCGCTTTGTGGATTTTCTCCTCATTTAGTCGTCCACTGCGATGCTGGTCTTCGCAGGTCGTACGGCCTCGTTTAAACAGTTTTTATATTGTTTGGGCTAAGGCCTTTCAAATAAAATGTTCACTATTGATGGTAACTAAACAAATACTGAACAACCTTCAAGCTTGAAACATTGTATGAATTGTGTACTTTCTAGTACAGTGGAATTTTTCAAGCAACTACCGTTATCTCTAGATCAGACCAGGTACTTCTGGGACCATCCTCTAAATATTATTTTAGGTCTAAAATCAAGAACATTTAGAAGTATTAACATATCAGTGGGTCTAAAAAATTTGAATAAATTTTATTTAGACTTAACGTAGCGCGAATATTATCAATGTCTTTGCTCAATCGACACTTATCTAACCGCAAATACCCGCATATAGGAATGCTTTTTTGGTTACACATCTTCTGTTGTACAAACAGAAAAGGAAACTGAAAGTTTTCGTTTATATTTATCCGCATGGAAATCGTTATTCGGCAAACAGTCATTCGAAGTTACGGTAACAAGCACACGGGAAAGAAGGTGGAAGAAAATAAGCGGGGATACATTTCTAATAAAAATTCCCGTAGGACAAATATTTGACAACTCCCAATGCAAACATTTTATCCCACGAAATTGGTGGGCGTATCATCTACTTTTTCACTCATTTTTTGTTTTATTCTAGTTGTGTCTGATTATACAGATCTGCAAGTAGAAAACCGCATAGGCTTTTTATACATTTTGATGCCTTGAAACCGAAAAAAATATTTTTAAAAATTCCATCCCATCGATTTTTTTAAAATATTAAATTTTATATTCTTATTTTGTGTAAAATTTTTATTCAGTTAAAATTTAGTATTTTATTATCAAAGCCTCCAATTCAATTGGAATTAAGATTTCAATAGTATATGTATTCGGAAAGTAATAAAAAAAATTAAAAGACTCCAAATAAATATAATTTCAATTTAGGGGTCCTAGATATTTGAATGACATCACTTGTTCTACACTCTGATCGTATATTGCTATTTTCATATTCTCGGTTCTCTGGATACTGTCATAGATTTGGTTTTCTTCGGGAATATTTGCATAGTAAAAGCTTTTGTTCAAACCTATACAGTAGTCTTTGAAAGTTATCTTCGTCTTCTGAGATGATCACTACATCATCAGCATAACATACTATTTTTATTTCTTTGTTTCCCATCCGGTTTCCTCTTCCAGCTTGCTTTACTTCGTTAATAATCTCATCCATTATGAACAAGATCGGGCTGAGGCTGTCTCGATGTCTGATACCGGCCTTCACAGGTAACATAATATTGTGATATTTCGATTCTTCTTACTTTCTTGATTATTTCGACCATAATGATATTGAAAAGCAAGGAGCTTAAGGAGTCCCCTGGCGAATCCCTTTTTGTGCTGCTATTTGCTCCGTTAGCAATCCGTTCACTTTGTCTTGGATTTTGTTGTCTATGTATATATTTTCAATGGTTTTTATCAACTCATGGGGGATTTGTTTATTGTATAGTAGATGTACTACGTCTTTTAGTTGTACTCGATCGAAGGCTATAAAGCACATAAAAGCTGGTCTGTTGTACTCAATCGATTTTTCTGTGTTCTGGCTGATCACTTACACTTTACACTAAATCTTATACGAAATTATATGAATAATTAATTAATTTGTAAATTACTAACGTGCTAGCAGACTTTTGTTTAGAGACAAATTTCTACAACACCGTTCATTTTAGCTCCATAAAAGGTGATTAGTTTTTTTATCTAAAAATAATCAAGCAATTGAAAACAAAATTAAAAAGTAATTTGCTTCAGTTGAGCAAAAAATAGGGGGATAAAAGGGACAACTAACCCTGAGCGACACTGGTTAAATTTTTCCAAAGTTTGGTTACGTCAAAATATCATTTTATTAAGAAGCATATTGGTCACCAAATTAAAAAAAAAATTAAAGGCGCTCTTCAATTATGGCAAATTTGTGATTTAAAATTTTGAATACCCTATATCTCAGAAACTAGCCCCCGTAAGGGTTAGTATTCCTATATCAAAGTGAATCATTTATCGAGATCTCCCTGTGGTAGAGCGTTGTCGGTCGAATGTAGAAACACTGTGTACAGATAGATTATAATTTCACTGTTTTTATAAGAACTTTTTATTTTTATATCGAACAAAAAATGTTGGATTTTCGAAAGTATATTATTGTGGATACTACATAAAATAAAGTATTAGATAAATTGAGTTGTAATGAAAAAAATTCTATTCTAAATTATTTTGTTTAAACGTGTCTAGGGACATGAGAATTTCTCAATTTCAGTGTATATTGTTTAAACTACGAAAGTCTTTAGTGGTTGCTACGGTTTTTACTTATTTCCCAGAGGCTTACAGAGAAAGATATTTCTCGAAGATAAAATAGAATTGACAGGTGGACGTGAGGTTACTCCACCGTTTCCTGCCAAACGAAGATATTTTTGAAAAACAAGGTAAAATGTATTTGGACTTACCCATCCATAAAAATTCCGGTTGATACGTTTATACTGGCATGAAGGGAAATTAGTTACAGCGTTGGTCATTATTAAATGATTGTTTTGAGTAACAATATCATAGATTCGATAAAGTAATAAAAAATTTATGACTTTCACAATTTCATAGCTTGCTAAAAGCTTCTACAATTAACATTGGATATCCTACGGCATTCCTCCATATCCCAAAAATTATCACGTCAACTACAAAGTCAAAAAAATAAATAATCTACATTAGAGTAGAATAAACAATATTGTTAGGCTTTCCATTGTTGTGAATATTGCTCATTTACATTTTCATGTTCAGCATTCGTTATAGTATAACCCTTTTCCTTTGTCAGGTGTCCAGTTTACCTTTATCCTACGGATTTAAAAAGGCTTACATTACACAGATATGACAATTATGTATATCGTAAATTTTCCAAGTTTAAAACGGACACGTATGAATAAATTTTCACGAAATTGCTTGTTTATAAGTTAATATGACCTAATTAGCGAGTTAAGAGAGAAATATTATTCGAAAATTGGTGGAAAATACAAGAAAATTATATTATTGTATGTATACAAGGATTGCTAGTTGAGCTTTGAGATATGGCAACACTGATGTGAATATGTCAAACTTGACATTGCCAGCAAAAAGTTTGACATGTTTGATGATGAACGTCTTAGATTGAAAATTCTGACTCTTCTTTCTTTATTCATTTTTGAATCCGTTCACCTAATTCGTAAACACGCTTCTCCAATTTCAAAAAAGTTGTTGTTCCACTATCTATCTATCTACCTATTTCACGTTTAGAATTAATTAAGGGCTCAATATTATACAATCCAAAAGAAATGCACAATCACTTGCCAATTGAAATCTAGTCGATATCATCTTTTTCCGCATTTCGCAATAGCATGAGGGCATATCAATTGTGGTTTCCTTCTTTATATTGAAATTTTACTGCATTTTAATTTTCACAAGTTTTTTTGACAATAAAACATTTCTCTCTCTCTCTCTATTCAGAACGTGTTGTGATACGAGTACTATTTGAGTTGTTTACAGATACATTCATGCATTCATCTTGGTAAAAAAATAAATTTGATTTCGATCGATGATTTTCTGTGATAAACCAACAGCTGTGCAAATCGGCTTACTACAACTTTTGGTGATGAAGCACCATCTTAAACCATCGTGTTTCGCTGGTATTCAGAATTCAATAGAGGTCGCTCTTCGCTACAGGATGAATTTCGAGAAGGTCGTACAAAATCGGTTGTTGTTCCATAAAACATCGATGCTGTGCGTAAACGATATTTCAAGATCTTCATGGGACATACCGTTGTATACCGCATAATTTGAAAATCGCTCAAAAAAAGCTCGTGCTGATTGGTGCAAAGCAATGCTGAAACTGAACAATTATGGGTCATGCAAGACGAACCAAATCCAACAAAAGTTCGCTCACGAAGCAGAGTTTGAAGCAAATGGACGTCTATTTTTTTTGGAATAACTGTTGCCACCGTTCTATTAGAACAAACTAGAACAGTACATCAACCAATCTGTTTGCCAGAAGTGTTCGAAAGTGTTCTCACATATCAGTTCAAACAAAAACGTTTTTGACCAGTCAAAATAACGAATTGATGGGTCATCCACCGTACAATACTTGTTTGTTATCCAATGATTTCTACTTATTTCTACAGATCAAAAATATATGGCGAGGTGAAGGTTTTTCTACAAGAAGCGGTTGATGTGATCAAATCACATATTTTGGAGGTACTTCAATCGGAATGGAAAAATTCTTCGACAATTGGTACAGATGCATGCATTGATCTTAATGGAGCAGATTTTGAAAAAGAATAGAAGCTTATCCAATTATGACATATCTATCTAAAAAATTAAGTATCATCCCTTGTCTTACATCAAATCAGACGTGGATTCGCTCTAGCATGATTTTCAGAAATTATTTTTCTTCATGTACATTTCATCCATATAAATTCGTCAGCATCTGTATCAACCAACGTGATATGTTTCAGTATATATATTTTTTATATGAAGCCGAAAAATATGGAACGTATCAACGCTGTGTTGTAAATCGATGTGAAGCTCGCGATGAGAGAAAAAGATAAAGTCTTTAATAAAAATGATGTATTGTCGGACTGCCTCTCTACTTATGTCGTCTATGATAGCACTGATGAAAAATTTATATTTCCAAAGATTTCCTCAAATGGTTAAAAAATATGTCTATTCATTTTTTGGGAAAATAGTGTTTGGAGTTCCTTTTGTAGATTCAATCCAGAAAAACCGAAGTTTACATCACTCAATAAGTCGTGTAACTTACTAGAAAAGTATATTTTTTTCCAAAAATCGATTCTCTTCATCAATGTTATTTTCTTCAGGAGCAATACAATCATTATAACAATTCTCTAACTTCTCGATGCTGTGCTTTTAGAAGGATTTGTCTTTTGCCTCAAAATAGGCTCCAGCTTCAACAATTGCTTCTACATTTTAACTGAATTTTTTACTGGCGAGCATTTTTTTGAAATCAGCGAATAGTTAGTATTAACTGGAGGCCATATCTGGACTATACGGTAGATGAGGAAGCAATTCGAAGTGTAATTCGTTCTATTTAACCACCGTTGCCATTGACTTGTTAATCGGTGCATTTTCTTGATAAAACAGTGGTTTTTTCTTCAACCGTTTTTCCTTGATTTTTGCATTCAAATGATCCAACAACTCTCTATAGGATTTGGAGATAGTCGATGGACAATATTCCATGCGCATCCCAAAATACTGAAGCCATAACCTTCCCAGCTGACTGTTGCATCTTGGACGCTTCGGACATTGTTCAAAGGCTGCAGTCCATTCATATGATGATCGTTTTGATTTCGAAGTAAAGTAATGGATGAAAAAATCTGATTTATGACGTGTAAACATGGCCAAAGACTGCTCTGAATCATGAACACGTTGTTGTTTTTGATCGACTGTAAGTAAACGCGGTAACCCCTTTGAAAAAAGGTTTCTCATGGTCAAAGGTTCATGCATAATTGTAAACATACTGCCTTCTGATATCTTTACGCCCTCATCTATCTGACGCAATTTCAATTTACGATTAGATATAACCAATTTGTGGACTTTTTTGATGTTTGATGTTTGAATTTAACAAACCACTTCGATGCAACTCATTTCGGATAACACTTATGAAGCCATTTCTGGGTTTGTACAGTATTTTTTCCATTAAAAAGCGTATAATCTGTCAATTTTTATCAATTTTCAAATCTCATTTAGCAAATTTCCAACCCGTAGCTTCAAATATTGAAATATTTTATAAGATAAAATTGAATCTTGGAGTACCTAACAATATTCGAAGGGTTGCTGGAGAAACACCCCATTTTTTAATTTATTCCAGTGATATAATTCGAAAGAAGTGGAAAACCTACAGAGCTTGCTTTGAATAAATTAAAATCTTTCCATTTCCTGCGTCGGATAATTTAAATGTAAAACTCCATTTTATTAGAAAGCGTTTACCTTGAAATCAATAAGCCCCTATTAGAGACTTTTAATAAAACGGAACATACTTAATGCAAAAGATCTTTATATATTGAGAATTCTTTAACAATTTTCTCAAGAATGTCTGTTTAAACAGAAGAACCTTATTGAACAAACACGATTCAGGTTATATCTCAAATCTTCAGACAATTTTTTTTTCAAAGTTAATATACCTGGTATAAATACGATATTATTTATGACGCTTATATCCGTCATGTATTTATATTTCTCAAATTATAACCTTTGTTTCAGAAAATCTTGTCACTATAAGCTTGTGACGTTGGAATGGGTAGGGAAAATTGAGCGACAATAATAAATAATGAAATTTGACACGTCATACATTTGATATACATAATTTATTAAAAAATACATACCACAGGCTCTTACTACCATATTTGTACAAAAAAACACTAAATTTCAATACTCAAAGTGTTTTGGGACTTGATGCAAAAAATTCTGTAGTGAGTAAATGACGTAAAAATGCCCAATGATTAACAATCCCTAACTTTTCAGGGACAACCTGTACAATCTCAGATAGCAAACATATTTCAATTGATTTTTCAACAAAAAAGTACTCTTTGTTTAACTCGATGAAATTTATGGTTTTGGAAGTTCGCCATAAAAGGACATTCTGAGGAAAATTATCATAAATTGTAATTATTTATTGAAAATAATCACAGTATTTTCTTATTTCTATTTCTCTAAATTAGAGCTTGGTCCCTTGTAACAAATTATCATATTACATCTACTCGTTAGATTGGAAAGTTCACTTAAATCTATTTCCGCAGCACCAATGGAATGCAACTTTTTGTTAAGTATTTGCATTTCATTCTCTTTCAATAAGTCCTTAGACGTCACAGCATTATTCCCACGCCATCTACGCAATCCCGAACTTTTTGCATCAAGTCCCGTATGGATTATATTTAACTTTACACATCTAATTTCATTATAAAATAGCGACGGAGTGCCAACCCTTTGGCTGATCAGTTCCTGTTTAAATTTGACCTTCTTGGTAAAAGAGATGTTTACATATTTCTTGAATTCCCTTGTCACCGTAGCGTGACATTAAAATTTAATTTACCTTTAAAAGCAACTCGAAATCGCTCCTCCAGATGGAATAGTTAAAAAGTTTTCGGATAAATGTATTATACAGTCAAGTTTATAAAGCTCAGTTGATGTACACAGCCTCTTTAGTAGAATTAATCAAGTCTTGAACTTTTCAGCTATTATTTCACTTTCTTCTATGAGAGGTTTTCATTAGAAACCAAGAGTTTAAGCCAAAATCACTTTTGAAGTAAGTGACATGTTAAATGAAAAACCACTTAAAACAATCAAGTGACAAGTTTATTATGAATACAGTATGCTGGTAAGCTATGAGAACATGTTAGTGCTTCAATGAATCAATGAAAAACGAAATATATACACTTTCGAGGACTTTGATGGTATTATAATTATTCAAAATAACGTAAAATACCTATTCTTCTACCAACATATTTATTATAAATAAACTTTTATCAGTTTAACATTTATGTCTTACTGAAATCTCTGGAATACATCTCTGTTGAATATACCCCAACAGTACTTCTTAATGTACCCCCATAAAACACTTTTAATGTTAAAGTAAGCTTTCCATTTGAAAGACGCAAATACTTGGAGACGAGAAAGTTTTGCTTACTTTGTTTTGTAGAGCATGTAATTGAATCATAATTGTTCGAGAAAGCGGTAGGTATTTCTAAGAAATCTCTTCACATTTGATTGTTGGATGATAATGTTTACGTACGACGGAATGTAAATAAGTAATAAAAGTTTAATCTGTGGTTTAAATTCTGTTTAGATTTCAGAATAGTTTCATATCTATTCCAAATAATTCATCGCCGATTAAATATGAGAACGTTTTCTTTAGTTGCATTCAGATAAGAATAATATTTCCACAATCTCATTCTGACGATATTAATGATGATAAATTTCAAACCGAGTTTTATTAACAGTGAAATGTAATGAATGTCACGCCTAATTAAATCTTTGCCTATCTGCAATTGGCAAAATTAGCTCGTAATTATCTGTACGATCATGTACTGCCAGTGGTTTGAAATTTATAGGGGTTCATGCGGGAGCTCCGCTAAATTTATTACTTCAATAATGAAAATTGAAATCTGATTTATCAGGATTTAACCGACTTTTTCTAATATGATTAGATTGTTTGTGAAACAGGACGATTATAGAAACTATTTCACTTTTTCTTCACGTCGATAAATTCGATCTAGTAATGAGCGAGACCAACAACAACGACGAAGTACCAAGACGCATTGGTCGCAAAGGAAAGCTGTTGACAATTGTTAAGATAACAAAAACATCTTACATAGGACTCATCTTATGCAAGCACAAATATCTACTGCTACAGAATATAATTCAGGGAAGAGTAGAGAGACATAAGTGAATGGACAAATCACAGCGTCGGAGAATTGTTTCATGTTACGAGGGAGAGAGACGCATTTAAAAACGTGGTCATCAACCTTCAACGATAAGATGGCATGAGAAGAATGAGTAGACTGGTGGACCAAGACCCGCTAAGGTCTTGGTTTTGCAAGGCCGAGTTGTGCAAGACCAAGACCGGCCTGCAACACTCTTGTAATCTTTTTTTTTTCATTTATTCAATAATGTTCCATATCAATTCTCACAAAATGCGTATTTTAACCAGTGATGGATTCAGCCTAGGCCCGTGAGGCTCGGGCCTAGGACGGCGTGATTTTAGAGGCGGCGAAATTTTTGAAAAGCCAAAATTTCAGAGACGGGAAAAAATGAATTCAACCATATTAGTTTTTGTAGAGAATTTTATCTTTCATGAAGTCTAGCATAGGGTCTGACGATTGTTGCGCTCTCGACAGACTAGTTTTCACATAACTTTCACATAAAGAGCACTCTATACATTATTTTTATACATTTTATAGTTTTTTTGTACATACTCATCTTGTCATATTGGAACAAGAATTACGAAAAAAAACAACATTGTTTGATAAGTAACTCCAGGAGTTAAAAATCGATGACGACTGGGAAAGTAATTCGAGCGGATCAAGTTGAGAAGACGATCAAGTTAGACATGAGCCATTGGAAGACTCGGGTAGTGATTTTGTACCATCCAGTAAAGATGAAAGCTCGGATGACATGTTGCCGAATGGTAGTAAGCGCAAACGTAGTACAAAGAGCGAAATCCTCATAATCAATCAAACAATAGAAAAAGAGATATGAAGCAGTGAAGAGGAATTGAAAAATCTGATATCAGGTACTATTATTAGATTAATTGTAAGGCACGCAAATGCTGAAATTGCTGTGAAATCCCAGAATCACAAAGACAAGAGAACCGCTATATCTTCTACACGTGACATGGAAATAAAGGCGCTTCCCGGACTCCTCTCATTTTCTCGGGAAGCTTTGTATGATAAGGCTTTATGTGGAACAACGTACAAAGCTGTAATGAACTGGGAAAGATTCAAGCTCTTGATTAATTGTCCACGCTTTGAAGCGCTAGGGCAGATAGAACAGGAGTAGATTCATTTGCTCTGATTAGAAGCATTGGAAAAGGACTAATATTCAATACTAAAAATTTATACGGAGCAGGATCTTATATAACAATAGGCGAATAGTTATTAACTTTCCGTGGCCGGTGTTCATTTCGGATGTATATTCCGAACAAACCAGCTAAATACGAATTGAAAATGTTCGTGGTTTGTAATGTGATATATGCTAGACGCATCTCCATATATAGATAAAAACGAATACAAATAATTTGCACGTGAAAACACTGACATCTACTCTGGCAGGTGCCGATCGTAACATCATAATGGACAACTTGTTTTCCTTTGTTGAAAGTCTTTCTCAATCTCGTTGGTATGCTGGACATGATGCCTGTTACGCGTAAACAAAAGAAGAATGGTGTTAATAATTGATGCAGTAGAATTTATTTCTGATACTAAACGATCTTAAGCTACAGTCTTTGTTTGGAATGTAATTTTAGATCGATTTAATGCTGTAAGATGCTTCAAGAATCTCAAGCTGATTCTTCATCCGTTGTGCAGATCTATAGTTCTCTGGCTCTATTTTTTCAAGACATGAGAGATAGATAATTTTGTGACTATGAAGTAAAAACTAAAATACTATCTGGAGTCCTAGATTATTATCGTCGCAAAACAACAAGATAAATTTCTGTCAGATGAGTGGGTGGTAATTTGAAGAATACATTTTTCTGGGCAAGAAAATTTCCAAATGAATATTTAGTACCCTATTTTAGATATTCTGAGTGTGCAATCGGCCAGGCGTAGAAGTGTGTATGTATGTATATAATTTGTCAGAAATATATACAAACGATTTGAAAAATCGTGCCAATAAATTAATGGACAATTATCCTGGCGATTCAGAGTGAACATTAGAAAATGAATGACTACAATAATACGAATATGCAATGTAATACTTTCACGTAGTCTTTGAGATGTTTACCCAAATGTTGATATTGCTTCACTTATTTTTATAATATTCTGGCTACAAATTGTTCGGGAGAAAGATCTTTTTCTACTTTGAAAAGAGTAAAAATCTATTTATGTGCAAGTACGGATCAAGAAATCCTTGCATTACTGTGTGTTGAAGCTCAACTAGTCCAAGAAAATGATTATGATAATATAATTGATATTGACTAAAGTCAAGAACACGAAATTTTAAAATTTATTAAAATAAAAAAAACATATTTATTTGTTTAACGTTAATTACTTATGTATCTGTAATACTTATTAGTTATAATTACAAATTATATTCTAACGAAATACATTTATTTCAAATTACAAATAAAAATTATGTATCAAAATTGATTCAGTTTATTCCAACATTAAGGGCGGCACGATAAACCTAATGCCTAAGGCGGCATCAAGCCTAAAACCGTCACTGATTTTTACCGTAAAATATCATGAAAGCAATTTGAATTTTTAATGAGTATAGCAAATTTCAATAAAATTATGTTTGTTTAACAAATTATTCCACTCACTTCACATTTGTTTACCATATATGTGGGCATCAGAAATGAAATAATCTGCTTATAATAATTTTCTGTTTCAAAATATCTTCTTATTTTCCATATTTCTATTTTTCAACTTCATGTATTATAGTCCGGGAGCCAGCTGCATATTTTGAATAGTCATTCCGTTCTACCCAATTCTGCTTGTCCTGACAGAACCTTAGGAATGAACGTAATTACCTTCAGCTGGCAAGGTAGCGCCGGGTCCGTTTGATCGAGGTGTAATAAACTCCATAAATTTAACTCATTCCGGGATGGCTCAAACTGAATAATATTATACTACGACAAATATTCATGTGTTGAACGCCTCAATTATCTCGGAAACGACTTGTACGATTTTTATCAATAAGGGTCTTGTAATACGGCCGGTATCCACATTGTAATTAGATATTTTCTTTTTCCGGAAAAATAATGAATAATCTACGCCTAATCATTCAAGTTATCCTCAACGGAAAAAAGGACCAATTGTATTGACGCCTATTATTCCAGTCCATACATTCAGTTTTTCGGGATATTTGGTGTGAGATTCACGCATCCAACGAGGATCGTTACGTGACCAGTATATGCAATTATGTAGATTTACGTTTCCATAGATACAAAAGTGGCCTTATCGCAACACCTAACATTACTTAAAAAATTTTGATCGTTTTGACTGTATGTATTCCATCATTAACATCCCTAACAGGACACAAACATCTAGAGATTTGTTTTCAGTTGATGCAGTTTTTCTACGCCCTGATTTGGATAAATCTTTCACTGAACCAGTTTCATTAAATTTAGTAGATCTTTTTATGGGATTTCGGTTAGGATATAATTTATTAAAAATATTACACGTTTTTCGTTGACTTCTACGCCTATCATCATATCCTAATATCATTAAAATATCAAATCGTTCTTTTTCAGATAAGCGATCCATTGTGACTTCCAATAAACTTCAACAATAATAATTTATTAACACGTCAAATTTGTTATTGTAGTAGTTATAGCCACCTACTATTTTCAATAATAAATCAGAAACCAATTTTACTTTTGATTTCATCGAAATTCGACCACGAATGAAAATTGTTCTAATTTCATTTCATAAACAATTTTCATTTTAAGAAAAATTAGTTACATACCATTCCAAAAATTCACATTCCAGATAATAGTGCAGATAATGTATTCTCGTTCTTAGATTTTGATTTATTTCAAACTGCTTTTATGAGATAGCTTTCTATAGTTATACTTTTTCGAATCAATTATAAAATGTAAGACCTGTAAGACCAAGACAAATACCAAGACCGGACTATGCAAGATCAGGACTACATATGAGGTTGCAAGACCAAGACATAGACCTCGCATACAAGACCAAGACTAAGACGGTCTTGGTGTTGATCTAGCATTTGCTCATCAATAATTTGATCCAAATCTAAAGATTGTATTATACGAATTAGGAAACATTCTGTAGCAAGACCAAAACCACATATGAGGGTGCAAGACCAAGACCTAGACCACGCATGCAAGATCAAAACCAAGGCTAAGCCGATCCTGGTTTTGGTCTTGCATATTCTCATCAATAATTCGATCTAAATGTTAAAGATTGTCATATACGAATTAGGAAATATTCTGTAGCCAGATTCAAGACAAAGACTAAGACCGGACTATGCAAGACCACAAATCAGGATGCAGGACCAAAACCTAAACCACGCATACAAGATCAAAATCAACACTATGCCAAATGTTGAAGATTTTCGTATTCGAATTATGAAACATTCTGTATAATAAACTACTGAGATCATTTTTGCTAGCAATCTATGAAGTACTACATATATTTATATTATATAGTTTTTTTCTTTTTTTTGTCATTATTATTCGACAAATCTTGCAACGGGAACGCCAGTACGATGCCAACGTTTACGCTACATAAATTTCAACATCCATATCGCTTATAAGAGCTGAAGTGTATCCGGTTGGGGAATCAAAAGCTTTTGTTGGTCATAAAAATACGGCTGGATACGTACGCAGATTTCTATCGATTGATTTTATACAAAAGTGTCTACTGACGACGAGTTTGCGGAACTTTGCATTATTTACCGTATTAGTGAGAGCGATAAATTCCTAAATGATCCTCATAAAATGTGTCGAAAAGCCTCAATATACGAGTAGTTTCAAATCGTCCTTCAATATTACATAAAACACTCAATAATACATTCGGTGCTTTGGTAAATTCCATGCAATTGCAACTAAAAACGTGCAAATCTCATTCATTAACAATACTATTAAGTCACCATGATAAAATAATTGTAAATAAGTTAATCAAAGATGAAAGGTTCAAGAAATCTCTTATAAATTCAACAATACATTAAAACACTTGTTTTGCAATCCTAAGGATAAAATACCAAATTTGGAATATATGAAATTAGCTGTGGTGATTTTCACGTAAAGTATATTGGGCAAACTAAGAGATGCATTATTGTCCGGTTTAAAGAGCACATAGCTCATTTGAAATATGGACGGACCGGAAAATCAGGAATTGCCAGTCACAATCGTGACATAAATATTAATAATGTAAAATTGTTCCAAAATGTATCCTGTAAAAAATTACATCTGGAAGCATTGAAATTGCTAGATGTAAGAATAGGGACAAACGGCCAATTCCTTACAGCCCACTCTACAGTTTAGTATTCAAGGAATGAATGTGAAAATTCCTGCTGTAATTCATTGTCGCGGGAGAAGGTTTATTGGTGGGAAAATTTAGTATTAAACAGATAAGACAAGTGATTGGTGATAATATTTTGTTTACAATATCCTTGTTCTTTGGTTATGAAAATATTATTCGCATTATCACGCTAACTTCCACCGTAGTGTTTTATTTTTAAAACTTATATCAAAAAGAGTGAGAAAAAAGCAATTTATGGAAGTCAGCAATGTCTTTTAGACGATGGAACAAATACAGACAGTGTCAGGAGCTTTCCACATATAGGTAATTTCTATTGGTTCACCAGTAATTTATAATTATCCTTAATTTACTGCTTAAACTAAAAAAATTACCACCAACTCCTACACTTCATATATCTTGTATAATCTGATCTACCTGACCATTTGTTTTGTTTCCCTGGTAATCTTTTCTGGTTTGGTTCCCACTGCAAAATGTCACACAATACCGCTGAGAGTCGAACAACTTGCTTTTCCCAAGCATTTATTTCAAATTCCTCAGATATTCCTTATTTTGTTGTTATCCTTTCACTAGAATTTAACATATTCATTTTCAAAAAATTATTATTATTAGATACCCAAATTTATATTTTTTTCTTAAAAATAAATTTAAATGGATGTAGTTAGTTGAAACATTTACTTTATCATCACTAAGTTAGATGTTTTCGCTTCAATTGCAATATTTGTCTCTATTAGGTCTCTGAAACTTCACAAGATCCTTTGAAGTTTTGATTAACCTCACCTCCTATCTCTATTTACAGTTTGAACTTTTTAATGCGTGATTATATTTATTCCTTCCATTTTATATAGAAATATAATATTTTGAAAATTATTTATTGAACTAACAATCGGTTTTTTAGTTTTTTCACTACTTATCATGCTATTTATATATATGGGCTATAATCACACAATCCATTGGCTTCATTCTTGTACAATAATGCTTTATAGTGCCTATAACACAGTTATAGGCACTGTAGTCAATTGACATATCGTAATAAAAGGTAGCTCGAATCAAACTTGCACCATTATTAGTCTAATGTCGCGCTTCACGGGTCTTAATCAAATTCTTTCACGTCCATTGCACAGTACGATTAGATTGACAAATAATTAATTTGATTCGTTGTATTTCGGGTTCTTCTGCCAAAATTTGTCCGCTGCATTTTAGAAGGCATCTCGAGTATAAATGTGTCACACGTCACACTTTTTTAATTCTATTTGTGGGTTTTAGATTTAGTTATATTGCACATCAAAGAGACGTTTACATTTCAAGTGACATTGTACCACAGACAATTCGTGCTTCGATCAATGTACCATGGTATAAATATTGACATTGACATTTATTCATACTAACGTTACTCAATTGTTTTGTCTTTCCTGAACCACTCCACTAACACTCGATTATATTATGAAAGATAGAAAAGTTAGCCATTTGGCTGAAGGACCGCTTCAACAGGGAAACCGCAGAAAACCTGCAACACCGACGATCGAAGAAGAGTGTGGAAAATTATCAAGGTAGTTAAGATAGACTTCAGGGAGGTAATCGTTTGATCCGAGGGATCGTATATTGAAGACCCAGGGGATGAGCAAGGTTTCCCTGACAGCGGAGTTATTTGATTCGATGGTACAAATCCATAATGGGCTTAGAGGTCATTTAAGCAGATAGGGAGGGGGGTTATGTCTGTATTGACATAAACGGTCTTGCTAGTGCTGAATCTACACTTGTATGGATAGTACGCAGGTTAGCAGTTTTTTAAGAAGATATTCGGGAAAAGTGCTGAAGACGTTTGCTCTATATTCGAGAATAGGGCGGATATATGTTTTATACGTATGAAGTAGGGTGAGGGAGTGGGTTCGTTCGAAATTTCCTACGAACGCTTTAATGAGATAGACTTGTTTCCATACTCTGCTTAGAGTGTTTCAATAGACGGCTTCTCTGCGGATTTCGAGCCCCTCTCCCCAAAGTCTCAGGTCAAAGTTTTGGGGTTGATGTTTTCGCACGTAGCTTGGATGTGTGAAGACGATGACTTGTGTTTTTTTGGGTATTGAGAGTTACCCTTTATTTCCTGCACCAATCCGAAAATTGGTTCAGAAGGTTTTAGGATTTAGGACTGAAGGAACGGATGTTTTGAGCGGAAACGATGAGTGCGGTATCGTCCGCATACAATTGGACCTTTACTGTGGGGTCACGAGGAACTGGGGTGTCATACTTATAGATAATGTATAGGAGTGGAGGCAGAATGAAGCCTTGTAAAACTCCAGTAAGGGAGGTGAAAGGTTCGAATAGATAATGACCAGCTTTGACACTACATGAAAATTGGTATGACCATGTTATTGATTAAATTGAACACTTTATTTCCGTAATCTTAAAAAAATGAATTTTCCTTAAATAAACCAAAAACTATTTATGTTATGAGAGAATGTTTTCAAATATTAATTGTGGGGCTTTTCTGGCCAGAAATTTTTAGCTTTCTTGTTTATATCTATCTTAAAAATGAAAGAAATATTTTGTTCAAAATTTGCTTTCGTGTACCAAATGTGGCAACCCCATTGAGTTGAATCCTTTTCGAACCCGGCGGTTGGAAAAACTTTTGATTCATATGACGTCAAAGTCCTTAAAATCTCCTACAAAGTGCTTTTTCTAAAAAAATTATTTGCTCAAAAATTCAGCGAGCTATTGTCGAAAAACCAATTGCTCCAGACCAAGACCACATATGAGGCTGCAAGATCAAGACCAAGACTAAGCCGGTCCTGGTCTTACATTTGCTCATCAATAACTCAATCAAAATCTTAAAGATTGTCGCATACGACGAAAAATTTTGTTAATTTTAAAAATATTTCAATTTTCTTATTATTTCTGTAAAAAAAATTGCAATTTTGAAATTTTTGGTCATTGAAGATGAATTTTATAAGGATTCAAATATTTAAATAGTAGCACTTCTTGCAAATACTGACGAAATAGTCTCAATTCAATATAAATAGGCTTTTGAATCATTTTTAATTATAAAAGAATCGTTGAGATTAGAGGATGATTTGAAGGGGTTGCATGAGTCCGTACACTCAAATTTCATTTTACCCGAAACATGCATAAAATCTGAGGGCTTAAATCCAAATTTTCATAAAAATCGACGTTTATTAAAAAAATTCTACAGTTTTAACGTTTTCAACCGCTGGTTCCTACACCTACAACTGTTCAGGAGCTTAGCGCTTAACAACACATTCAGAGATTATATATATAGATGTTATCACCACAAATACATATAGTATTACATCATTATTCACATTTTATCAATTCCTCGCCTTCTTATTAAAATAAATGAGAGTTCTATACACTAATTTTGTAGGTTTTGTACCTTTTCAGTATAAGTTATTATTGTAACAAATTTTTTGTGCCATTTAGCCACCACACTATTGAACTTTGTCGTTTATTTCCGGTTTAGGAAACAATATGAACCGATCGTGTAACGGAGGTGGACAATTCAATAGACGTAGGACGTGAGATACAGGTGTTAATTTGATTTTAGTTTCACGTACACAAAAACAAGGGTGGAGTCATTTATTTAATAGATGATGTCATATACATTTTAATTTAAAATACATATGATATATTTTTTAATCTATAATCATAATATATTTTTTTGATACCTTCTGTATCGTGGAGAAAAGGGAAAAAAATAACCTAATGTAGAGATATCCATTATTCACTACGGAAACTACCACATATGAGCTATAACTCACGAAATCTTTCAGGGTCCTTCCATTTTTTTTCGACGATGAAAGAGAAAAATCATTTTTAAAATTACTATGGATACATTCGCTCAAGCTTCATTTCGAGAAATAAAGGAAGAAATGGGTAACAGCAGAATTGTCTAAATAGACAACATCTGTTATTTTCCGGGTATATTTCACACGAATATTGATTGAATAAATAGAAATTAATGATGATTTTCATAGTCTAATAAAAGTGATATTTCGTTTTTTGGAAGCATTTTGAGAAAATTTTGTATAGAACATTTCTTTCTGTATACATTTGTACACTTGATAACAAATATTGTTATTAAAAGTTTTCAAATTAAATATCACCTATAAATAAAAATCCAATTTCGCCTCTATAGTTCGCTATTCCTAAATAAATTTTGAACATTCAATTTCTTTTCATTTACAGCAATGCAGTGCCGTTCAAAGTTCTCTCAAATACCATATTTTAATATAATCCTCATCGTTATAAAAGTTTTCAGTTCAATTTTCTACTAAAACGAGGGTTGCTATTTAAGTTTTGAGATAGAAAAATAAAAACATAAAAATAAAAGCATTTTTCTGACAAATATGTGATTTGAACGCATGAACCGCTTCTTCAGGTGAAGAAAAACGTTGACTTTGCAACAAATTTTTGATCTGCGGGAATAAGAAGAAATCATTAGGTGTCAAATGAGGACTGTATGGCAGATGACCCATTAATTCGATGTTTTGACTGTTCAAAAACGTTTTTGTATGAACTGACATGGTGGAGAATGATTATGCGATTGGTTTCTAAGATTTTTCGAACACTGTTGGCAAATAAATGCTAGTATACCATTTAGAACTGACCGTTTTACGTTGCTCTAATGGAACGGTGGCCATATGTCCAGTTATTCCGAAAAAACAAGCGACAAATTGCTTCGATGTGCTTCGTAAGTGAAAAAATTTTGTTAGATTTGAATCGTCTTGATGGACCTATTGAGTCGAATGTTGTTTATTTTTGGGTTTATATGCATGGATCCATGATTAGGGGGCCTAGGGATGTCACCGAAACGGCTCATCAATTTGCTCACGAAGCCATGCTTCCCTAGCAGTGTGTGTCGTGGCACCATCTTGCTGAAACCATGTCTGTGTATTGAAGGCAGAATGTTCTCTCAATGTTGGGAATAAATAATCGTTAAGCATTCGCCTATAAGCAACACCGTCTACGGGAATTGCTTGCCCTTGACGATTTTCAAAAAATAAGATCCAATTATTCCCCTGCTTGACAACGCAAATCAAACTGTCACTTTGTGGCTGTTGATCTTTTACGCAGGAGTTTTGTATTTTTAGGGACCAATAACAACAATTTTTCTTGTTTACACTTTACCAATCAAATGAAAATGGGCTTTCTCACTCCAAAAGATAGTGTTCACTCTGGGAAATCGCTCCAACATTGTCTCACAGAAATTTTTACGCATATTGTGATCATTAGGCTTAATCGCTTGCACAAATTGAATTTTAAATGGATGAAATTTGAAATTCTTCTTTAATATTTCGTGCACTACAGTTTTTGGAAGCCCCAAAGCAGCCGTTCTCTTGCGTATGAACTGACGCTGGGTCCTGGGTTTGCTTAACTTGTTGCTCGAAACCTTCGCACCCATGATCGAATCTAATCTTCATTTGGGGCGTCACGTAACCGTCGAATATTGTAACGTGAACAAAATCTTCGACGAGCAATTGGACACGAATCGTTGGCTTTGAAATACGATTCGATTGCAAACGTACGAATGACGATGCCAACGCCGCCCCCTTCCCGGCCTTTGCTCAATGTTACGGAAAAATTCGAAATTGAAATCCTAATTCTGCAACCGGAAACACGTTATTTCATCAACAGAAGTCGAAGCGAGTAGATCGGTAATCTACTCTGTTGGTTTAATCCACGACGAAAGTCGTAGAAAGTCATCACATGAAAATGTTCGTGCTTTGAATCCATTTTTTTACTTGAATGATTAAATATGTCTAGTATCTGTAAACAACTAAAATAGTACTTTCATGACAACACGTTCTGAGTACGTTCGTTCATCATTAAAATTTCAAACTTTATGATGGCATGTCAGTTTTTACATATTCACATCGGTGTTGCCGTATCTCAAAACTTAAGTAGGAACACTCGTAATACAAAAACAAATTTCATGTTCTCTTATCATTCATAACATCAACATCGATTCCGCAAAATGTTGTAACGAGCATAAAATCTTTGAAATTACATTAGATGCCAATATTTCAGCTAAACATATGACTTACATTAAGATAAAAAAAAGCTGCTTATGATTTCATAATAAAATAATAAAATTCAATTCTGTCACTACAAATTCAATAAAAACCAACACTAGATTTAATATCATTTAACAAGTTTATTATTTAATAATAAAGTTTCAAATTATCCTGATATGGTTAAATTAAAATTTCAAGCTTGTTAACTACTACTCGTGGCATTTATTATTTTATATCGCATTTCCAGTAGAATGAACCTTCCTGAAGTCTTTTAATGAGAGTACATTGTATCCGGTTGCTTTTATATAGTATAAATATTACAAAATATTCTTTGCAATTGAATTAGTGGAGTTTTCGAATTCTACAGTAATTAAAATCAAATATATTATTAACAGTTGTTAGTTAGAAATTGAAGATTTTAGCGAGTTGAATTCGAATTTGTTCCCATTACAAGAATAAGTTAAAAGAGCTCTTGTGGCGAAAACTGAATTATATGGTGGATTTAAACTACATATGGTTTCAACTGCATGTCACTATCGGCCCTACCATATACGAAACAATCGATTTGTAGAAACAAAGATTCCATGATGCGAAAGCATAATCGAAATATGTCTACCTGGCAACGTAATACAAATATTTGAGGTACCTCATAAAACAGTTTTTAGAGTACCGGACTTTTCAGTGTAATTTGAAGCCCCTTTTAATTATTAATCTGATCAAATTTTTCGTTATACTAATGCCCACCACATACTAAACAATCGATATCGATTTGTGGATGATGCGAAGGCATAATCGAACTATGTCTACCTGGCAACGTAATACAAATATTTGAGGTACCTCATAAAACAGTTTTTAGAGTACCAGACTTTTCAGTGTAATTTGAAGCCCCTTTTAATTATGAAACTGATCAAATTTTTCGTTGTACTACTGCCCACCACATACTAAACAATCGATTTGTGGATGATGCGAAAGCATAATCGAACTATGTCTACCTGACAACGTAATACAAATATTTGAGGTACCTCATAAAACAGTTTTTAGAGTGCCGGACTTTTCAGTGTAATTCGAAGCCCCTTTTAATTATATATCTGATCAAATTTTTCGTTATACTAATGCCCACCACATACTAAACAATCGATATCGATTTGTGGATGATGCGAAGGCATAATCGAACTATGTCTACCTGGCAACGTAATACAAATATTTGAGGTACCTCATAAAACAGTTTTTAGAGTACCGGACTTTTCAGTGTAATTCGAAGCCCCTTTTAATTATATATCTGATCAAATTTTTCGTTGTACTACTGCCCACCACATACTAAACAATCGATTTGTGGATGATGCGAAAGCATAATCGAACTATGTCTACCTGACAACGTAATAAAAATATTTGAGGTACCTCATAAAACAGTTTTTAGAGTACCGGACTTTTCAGTGTAATTCGAAGCCCCTTTTAATTATATATCTGATCAAATTTTTCGTTATACTACTGCCCACCACATACTAAACAATCGATTTGTGGATGATGCGAAAGCATAATCGAACTATGTCTACCTGACAACGTAATACAAATATTTGAGGTACCTCATAAAACAGTTTTTAGAGTACCAGACTTTTCAGTGTAATTTGAAGCCCCTTTTAATTATGAAACTGATCAAATTTTTCGTTGTACTACTGCCCACCACATACTAAACAATCGATTTGTGGATGATGCGAAAGCATAATCGAACTATGTCTACCTGACAACGTAATACAAATATTTGAGGTACCTCATAAAACAGTTTTTAGGGTACCAGACTTTTCAGTGTAATTTGAAGCCCCTTTTAATTATGAAACTGATCAAATTTTTCGTTGTACTACTGCCCACCACATACTAAACAATCGATTTGTGGATGATACGAAAGCATAATCGAACTATGTCTACCTGACAACGTAATAAAAATATTTGAGGTACCTCATAAAACAGTTTTTAGAGTACCAGACTTTTCAGTGTAATTTGAAGCCCCTTTTAATTATGAAACTGATCAAATTTTTCGTTGTACTACTGCCCACCACATACTAAACAATCGATTTGTGGATGATGCGAAAGCATAATCGAACTATGTCTACCTGACAACGTAATACAAATATTTGAGGTACCTCATAAAACAGTTTTTAGAGTACCAGACTTTTCAGTGTAATTTGAAGCCCCTTTTAATTATGAAACTGATCAAATTTTTCGTTGTACTACTGCCCACCACATACTAAACAATCGATTTGTGGATGATGCGAAAGCATAATCGAACTATGTCTACCTGACAACGTAATACAAATATTTGAGGTACCTCATAAAACAGTTTTTAGAGTACCAGACTTTTCAGTGTAATTTGAAGCCCCTTTTAATTATGAAACTGATCAAATTTTTCGTTGTACTACTGCCCACCACATACTAAACAATCGATTTGTGGATGATGCGAAAGCATAATCGAACTATGTCTACCTGACAACGTAATACAAATATTTGAGGTACCTCATAAAACAGTTTTTAGAGTACCAGACTTTTCAGTGTAATTTGAAGCCCCTTTTAATTATGAAACTGATCAAATTTTTCGTTGTACTACTGCCCACCACATACTAAACAATCGATTTGTGGATGATGCGAAAGCATAATCGAACTATGTCTACCTGACAACGTAATACAAATATTTGAGGTACCTCATAAAACAGTTTTTAGAGTACCGGACTTTTCAGTGTAATTCGAAGCCCCTTTTAATTATATATCTGATCAAATTTTTCGTTATACTAATGCCCACCACATACTAAACAATCGATTTGTGGATGATGCGAAAGCATAATCGAACTATGTCTACCTGACAACGTAATACAAATATTTGAGGTACCTCATAAAACAGTTTTTAGAGTACCAGACTTTTCAGTGTAATTTGAAGCCCCTTTTAATTATGAAACTGATCAAATTTTTCGTTGTACTACTGCCCACCACATACTAAACAATCGATTTGTGGATGATGCGAAAGCATAATCGAACTATGTCTACCTGACAACGTAATACAAATATTTGAGGTACCTCATAAAACAGTTTTTAGAGTACCAGACTTTTCAGTGTAATTTGAAGCCCCTTTTAATTATGAAACTGATCAAATTTTTCGTTGTACTACTGCCCACCACATACTAAACAATCGATTTGTGGATGATGCGAAAGCATAATCGAACTATGTCTACCTGACAACGTAATACAAATATTTGAGGTACCTCATAAAACAGTTTTTAGAGTACCAGACTTTTCAGTGTAATTTGAAGCCCCTTTTAATTATGAAACTGATCAAATTTTTCGTTGTACTACTGCCCACCACATACTAAACAATCGATTTTTGGATGATGCAAAGTATAATCGAAATATGTCTACCTGACAACGTAATACAAATATTTGAGGTACCTCATAAAACAGTTTTTAGAGTACCAGACTTTTCAGTGTAATTTGAAGCCCCTTTTAATTATGAAACTGATCAAATTTTTCGTTGTACTACTGCCCACCACATACTAAACAATCGATTTGTGGATGATGCGAAAGCATAATCGAACTATGTCTACCTGACAACGTAATACAAATATTTGAGGTACCTCATAAAACAGTTTTTAGAGTACCAGACTTTTCAGTGTAATTTGAAGCCCCTTTTAATTATGAAACTGATCAAATTTTTCGTTGTACTACTGCCCACCACATACTAAACAATCGATTTGTGGATGATGCGAAAGCATAATCGAACTATGTCTACCTGACAACGTAATACAAATATTTGAGGTACCTCATAAAACAGTTTTTAGAGTACCAGACTTTTCAGTGTAATTTGAAGCCCCTTTTAATTATGAAACTGATCAAATTTTTCGTTGTACTACTGCCCACCACATACTAAACAATCGATTTGTGGATGATGCGAAAGCATAATCGAACTATGTCTACCTGACAACGTAATACAAATATTTGAGGTACCTCATAAAACAGTTTTTAGAGTACCAGACTTTTCAGTGTAATTTGAAGCCCCTTTTAATTATGAAACTGATCAAATTTTTCGTTGTACTACTGCCCACCACATACTAAACAATCGATTTGTGGATGATGCGAAAGCATAATCGAACTATGTCTACCTGACAACGTAATACAAATATTTGAGGTACCTCATAAAACAGTTTTTAGAGTACCAGACTTTTCAGTGTAATTTGAAGCCCCTTTTAATTATGAAACTGATCAAATTTTTCGTTGTACTACTGCCCACCACATACTAAACAATCGATTTTTGGATGATGCAAAGTATAATCGAAATATGTCTACCTCACACCGTAATACAATTATTTGAGGTACATTTAATAGTTGTTGGAGCAAAAGGTTTTTCATTGTCATTTGAAATTGATGAAAAATTTCCGAATTAAAGTTATACAAAATGTTTTTAGTTAAATTGGTGTGATTGGTTAATACCTAAACTTGTTACCTGTTGTTTTTGACCATTCAATTTTTTATAATTTATGAATAACATAATCGAGATCATTTAGATGTAGGTAGTTTAGGGTTTTTTATGTCGACAACCGATCCAATTGATTAGATGTGATAAAAAAATGAACTCACAAAATACGCTAACAAATAACACGCTACATGCTGTCAGGTTGATAGATTATTCCGATATTTCTATCTCTTCTCACTATTCCACTGAAAATTATTGGAATTGAACTAAACATTTGATAAAATTACTAAGCGCAAACAATTTAATTTTATTACGATTAATTAAATTACGATTGAGCTTTGTTGATTGTTTTTAATATGTGATTTTGGCAATATGTTACTGAACACAGAAATACAGACCGAAGAAGGTCACTATTTCGATTTCAACTATCCCTGTCCCTAATAAAAACGGTATAATATCGCCCTGGAATATGTTGAGATGTAAAAAAGCCTGAAAATCCAGCTCATTAAGTCATTCATTAAATCTGAACAGGGTAAAAACGACAGTGTTTGTCGTTTTTCATGGTCAACATGACGCACACAAAATATCTACAACGGGTATTTCGCAGGATGTTTCCGGAGCTATTATTAATTCATCAAAAGAAACAAGTGGGACTAACTTTTTGGGAAAAAAAAGGAAATTTCCTTCGTATCCAACTCAATTAAGATAGTGAATTATTCGTTGAAATACAGGGTTTGAAAAATTCGACATGGTTAACGACTTAAATTAGGACAACCTACAGGGGCTGAGACCGGCAAAGACTCTCCTGGGAACATAAAACCGAAAAAGATCCACTCAATGTATCAACTTAAATGAAAATAATCTACGAATACTAACAGGAGTCCTATTGGGGCACTACCACATCAATTACCACCTGAAAACGCTGGACTTAGCAGATAAAAGCAGAGTCTATCCACATTCTCTTCAAGTGTCAAACACTACGGAAATCCAGAGCACAACACCTGGAAGCGTCTGAAATAGAAGAAGAAGGCAGCTTCACCCATCTCACAGTCTGAATGTTCTAAAAGAAGTATCGCCGCAAGAGAGGGGACACATTAGATCCTTTTGGTCGCAGTGCATATCAATATCTACATACATTGTAGATTGTTTTGGGAAGTCGTTTTAGCTTTGCAGCCACTCTGCACCTATACCTAGAAGATATTTCCTACAAGACTTTATATCTTATTATTGTGCTTCCAAAATACATAGACTTCTTTTAAAGGAAGCTTATTTTTTGGCGATCGTGTGTCCCAAATCCCTAGGTATTAGTACTGCTCCATCAAGGTACTTGAGCCTTTTAGCAAAATATGCAAGACATTCGCTGAGTAGATGCTCTGCTGTTTCTATGACTTGCTTGCAAAATCTGCTGCTACCATCCTCTGCCATCTCCATCGTTTTCAGGTGGTATTTGACGGAGCAGGAACCTGTTAGAAACCCGACCACCAGTTTCATGTCGTTTTTGGTCATCACTAGAAGTTGTTCAGACTTATTGGCTGATATGGTTCTTTTGGATTGTTTTAGGCCTGGAATATTTCTTCAGTAAGACATTTAATTCTTATTGAAGTGGCATTTTGTAAGGTCACAGTAAGGTTCTAGAACCAAGGTATGGAGTCGTTGCCCATTTTTGCAATGCTGTCTGCTTCCTCATTTTCTGGTTAACCCTTGTGGCTACATTTTTGTTAGCAAGTCCTATTAGAGTTTTTTTACACTTCCCATGTGCAATCCATAGCTTTCAGCACCTTTAAGACCACTTTGCTATCTAAGAGAATGCAGATGTGTTTGTTAGAGAAGTTTCTAACCAAACATTCCTAAGCAGATTTGTTTTTGCTAGCAATTCTAATAAAAAATTGTGAGTATTGTTCACAGAGGTAGGGAGAGTTTGTATTTCAATTTAGAAATGCCCAGTCCAACTACTACCGGAGAAATATGTTTCGAGCTTGCGGAAGATTTTCCTTACCACTTCCTCTTTGTCCTGCATGCTATGCACTTGGTCCATTGTTTTGTTACGGCTTTCTAGCTTTATCAGCTCTAGATTAGCCTGTGGGCGTCGCTTAATGATTCTTTCTTCATTATGAGGTGAAGAGCGCTGCATATGAGATCAAATGAGTGTTTTATCTAGGATGACTCCTAGATATTTTGCTTCATTGGAAAGGATTCATTAAGGATAGTGGCGCTTATATTCGCCTTCCTTCTCCTTGTAAATGGAACAAGTGAAGTTTTATTGGGGATGATCGAGAGTAGCTCTCCATCATCCCAGTTTTTTATTGTGATTAGGAATATTTGCATCTGAACAGAGATTATACCTTCATTCTTGCTACTTACTACCACTACTAAATCAATCGCTTAAACTAGAACTGTAAATACAGCACTGCTAAATCCAGTGAGGATTTTGTCCACTACCAATGACCATAGTAGGGGTGATAGGAGTTTGCCTTGTGGACAACCCTGTATTTTAATAGCATTGGAAATGTTTCTGTTCATTTCTGCCGTTACTATACGATGTTGTAGCATCGCAAAGGCTCATTTTGAGATATTGTTCTACGACTTCTCCCATGGTTTTTAATTAAAAGGAAGTAAGGAAAATCGGTCGATAAGAATCTACATACATACATAACGAATTAAATAAAATATTTAGATCGATATCGACAAACTTTATATTTTAAATTCTTACAGTAAATAGAAAAGTATTAATTACTTTCGATTTATTGTTAGTGATGCTAGGGTAAATATCAGTTTATTGAGACTACCTCAAAATAAAATTTTTAAAGGTTAGAATTTGGGGTCAATTTACCATTCAAAATAATCGTCACTAGTTAAGTTAACCCTATATACAACCCTTTCCACTCTTTTGTTCCAAGAGGAGAATTTTTAACTTGAATGGAATTTAATTGAAAGAAGTGTTGGCCGCAAAAAAAAGTCTCATATATCAAGAAACTAACTAGCAGGTTAGGAGTTGGCGTAATATCATTTTTTGTGTGTTTTTATTTCATTAACAGAACGACTTTTATTGTGATTAATGCAAGCGGGATAAATTCTCCCGTATCCATTTTATTTTCTTTTTAAATAAAGTACGCTTAGAAAAACCTCGTAACTTCATCTGGAGTGTACCGTTTCAATTCTTATTAACTTGGAAATTAGAAAAAACTAAGCCAATATTATATGTTTTTCGATCAAGATGAGAGAATATTATCAACAAGCATAGTTAATTCAATGTATCAATAAGCAATTGAAAGTTGAACTTTATTATTACTTTCTCTATTTTTCTCTTCCTAATTTCCACCTTATTACTGTCTACTTGATCATAATATCATAAAAAGATACGCCAATGATACATATGAAACAATAACATGGATTTTTTCATTCAAATTCATCGTCAAATTAATTCATTGTAATTTTTTTGACTTCCAATCAAAAAACAAAATGATATGATTGTATAGGTACTATGATTTCAACTGATGTATTATATATAATATCAGGTACTTTAAACATTTGCTAAAGTACGTGACAGAAGTACTTTTCTGAATCGCGAAGCTTAATCAAAAATAAAAATCGTACGCTTGTTCCCTATTCTAATTTCGCTTGAACCAAAAAACCTTCAATCTGGCACTAAGAATCTACTCTATTAAATTTTGAATTACGATTCTGGATCCGAGCACAACAGGACCTTTAGCTTTATACGAAACGCCCTAAGGCTAGCCCTTCCCCATGGAGAGATATCAGGAAAACAGATTTTGAATTATTTATGTGCAACCCGAATTCGCACATATCTGAAAATCTTCAGCTGTATTAGCGAGATTCTTGGTTCAATATAAACTGGATCAGCGAATTTACACAATAATGTCTGTTTTTTTTTGGGAACATAACAAAAACGTGGTTAAACAAATGTAGAAGAAAGAATAAAAAAATGAGACGGTTAAGGGTAAAATATTAATGAATATTTGTGAGAAGTGAAATAAAATTCAATATTATTATGTTTTGTATTAATAGAAGAGATAAAACGAATTAAAAATATATATAATCAAATTCCATTCTACCCTTTATAATGTAGGCGAAAAAAATTTACATATACAATATTTAATAACTCGCTTGTATACAATTTTTGTCCATTTCTTCTTACTCGTAACAATTCCAGCTTTTTCTTCTTTAAAACTTTTCTAATCACATCGTTCCGTGTTTCTTTTATTCTTTCCTTGATCCTTTTTTGTTGTCCTTTGGCTTGCCAAACTTTTTTCACTCATCTTGAATTATCTATTCTCTGTAAATGTCCCCACCAGCTCAACTGCCTTCTTTCAATAAATTCGGTGACTGGTATTACTTACAGCTTTTCTCTAATACTATAATTTTCAATTCTATATCTCTTCTTGAGAATCCTTTTATTTTTATCAAATATTTCATCTCTATAGCTTTGATTCTAATTTGTTGTTGCTGATTTAGCACCTCTGATACGCAACTTTGTTAGTATGAGTCTGAATATAGTTCGAAATACTTTAATTTGTTTTTCCTTGACACTTTTCTCTTATTTATGAATCCATTGACTACACCACAATATTCTTTGTTGCTATTCTCAATTCTCCTATTCATTTCCGTCTCTAGATTCCTATTTGCTTCTAGTTCAACTCCTGCACACCGCTCTTTCTTTATGTAAAAAGAAAGTACAAGATGGTGAACCCTATTAGACTAGAGTAGTTCGAGTGGTGTGGACATACCAACTGTGAATTTTGTAACCTTCGTTATTTATTGTCATCACCTCCGTTTTCTTCCTGTTCATTTTTATTCCATGCTCTTTTAGTACTTCGTTTCATGTTTTTAAGTTTTGTCGTTTCTTAGTTCCATTTAGTAATGCTACATCATCAGCAAATGTAGAATCTGAAATTTCCACACTTTTCTATTCTATTCTAAATATCTATATCCCACATACGAGGATGGTTTCAAAAGTACCTGGCCCAACAAAGAAAACACAATCAATTTTTCAATGTATTCTCCTTTTAGCTTCATACACTTTTTCCAGCGACACCCTTTTTATAATAAGAAACGTCAAGCTCATCAAAAGCACCTATTGTTGAGAAATTTTTGATCACCGAGCCATGTTTTCAAGTCTAGAAACAGAAAATAATTCGAGAGGGCTAAATCTGGCGGATAAGATGCATGAGCTAACACATCAAACTTTAATTCATCAATTTTGGCCATTGCAATAACGTTTGTGTGGATTGATGAATTCTCTTGAGGAAACAACACTTTTTTCTTAACCGAATGCTTGATTTCTTGGCTCACACGTTTCAATAAGCTCGCATTATACTCAACGTTGATAGTTTTTCCTTTTTCAAGATGGTCAATGGAAATTATCCCCTGAGCATCCCAAAAAATTTACTCCATGACATTGCCTGCAGATGGAACTGTTGCCTCCTTTGGAGCCGGTTTTTGGTTTCGGGTGTGAAGTGATTGACCCATGCTTCATCTATGGTTATGAAACAACGCAAACATTCGGCTTTATTCATGTGAAACAATGCTAAGCACTCGATAGAAACATCTTTACGACGCTGTTTTTATACCATTGAGTTGAACCGAGACAACCAGCGCACAGATTTCTGATGTCCAAATTTAATATGCGATGTACCGCATTTTTTCAAATGCGCTACTAAGTCTGCTAGCTCGCGCACTTTCAATCGACGTTCATTCAATACCGGTTTGTGGACTTACTTCAACATTTCTGGAGTCGTCACCTCATTTCAATATTTTACTGTTAATAACGAAGTAGCAGTCTCGCCCAGAGTAAAATATAGGTCACTTAATTATATCGTTCATGAATACTACAAACAGTAATGAGCTTAATCCTTCGCCTTGTCTCAATTCTACCTTTGTGTGAATGAGTCTAGATTTTTTCATATATATTTTCTATTAGCTCGTTATTCATATTTCTCCGCCGTAAACTTTCTCATATTTTCACTCTTAGAACCCTATCGAAAGCTTTTTCTTTTTTCTATATCGATAAATAAAAAATTAACATATACAATGAGGAAACTTTCTAATGAATTTTTTATAATTCTCATCAAATGATACTATTTCAAAATTTCTATTGTACTAATCATTCATACAATTAAGACCTTAATTTGATCTGATTTCATTATAGTAGCCATCGTGTTAGCAAAGATGTGAAACTACCATCCTAATAAAACATGTATTTTCCATTAACCTTATTAATTTGCAACGAATTTACAGAGATATAACCACTATTAGATTGCTCCAATAGTTTTTTGGAAACTTCCGAAGTTTGTAAGCAATTATATCCAACTTAATAACCTCATCCGTTGGGACAAAACCTACTTTCCCGCTATCACGGAAGTTCCGAAAATACACCTCTACAAACTTTCCATCACTACCTACCAATAACAAAAGTAGACGAATAACTTTATTTAGAGTAACCAAAAAAATCTACAAGAATGATGAACTAAATTGGAGGAATCGAGTTTTATTCTCGGTTCTTAGAATCATTGGTTTTTTGTTGTCGTGATGTGTCAATTATTAACATGTTAAAATCATAATTAATATCTTGTTATACATAATATCGAACTTTATGTGTATAAATGTGAAAAATCAGATTCAAAAGACTGATTTCGTTTCTATTAACCACATATTTTTACGATTTCTCGCGTATTCCTTGTAACGATCATTACTCTTAACGAAATAAGTGAAATTCCAAAAGCAACTTATTATTATCGTTCCTCTAATTCCAAAAATTCCTCATTACATTTCGGAGCTCTCTCCATTCTCTCTTGGTTGTCTGTAGAACGCTTAAATTCTCATATAGTCGACCGCACTCAAACATGAGTTACAAGCTCTCAGAGAACGGAAGGGCAAAGGACAAATAACCGAATTCCTTTATATTTATTCAGAGTCCTATTAAAATACTGCTTGTGTTCGACCTATGGCGGTTAATTTTGAAACCCGTACCGTCGTCCTTTTGTTCGGTAATTAAAGGATTTTTCACACGCAGCCAAAGTAATAGAAACACCATAAATTGAGGGTATTTAGCTTACCGTTTCGATCCATTATTCATATACGAAGAAGCATTTATTTTATTGTAATGTTTTTCTTATTTCCCAATTTATTTAAGCTGTTTTTCAACTCTGTCTTCTATTTACTTAATTTATTCAAACATACTAGAATTGACTGACTTATATAATAATTTATTATCCACTACTTATACAAATATGTATGGAATAAATTCAATTTTGGCGTTATTATGTACTGTGTAAAACAAACCCTAGCACCCCTTTTGAATAATAAGCACCCCCTCGAAAATTTTAAATAAGAAAGGGAGTCTTGTGGTACATTGATGCAAAAGGACTTTTTTCCTCTGTTCAACAATACAAAGTTTTTTGCATTTGGTGCGAACATAACTGCGAAAATTGATTTTTAAGATGTCAAATCACAAAACTTTACGTATAATGAAGATAATAATAATCAGAATGTATCTTTCAAAGTGTTTTACAATTGAAATAAATATTCAAATTACCACCATTCACTTCTTGACAATAATCGAGGCGATGTTGGAGTTTTCGTACATCATTTTGTATGTCTTAAGGGGTTATTTTGTTAATTTCTTAATATCTTAACTTTTAAATCAGCAGTATTGTCTGGTCTATTAAAATATACTTTAGAAATAATCGGGTATTTTCCCATCTGTTCTGCTAAACATCAGGGAAAAATTTTTGAAGATACTAAAATATTAGTCAAGAAGCCAAATAAACAATTGATATGAATCTACTAGGCTGCTGTCATTTAGGTATTTGAAGTTACCAAAAGACGTCAATATAATATTTGTGAGCGTTTTGAATTTAATTATTAGAACTAAAAAGGAGGTTTGTGGAATTCTTAATAATAAATACCCTGGTCAACACGTTTCGCAGTCTACAGTTAGCAAAATGGAACTGGACATGTTGAACAACCAAGTAGAAATGAACAATTTGTTGACGAAAAAAAGTTGTACATCTGGAGATTGAAGAAAATCCGCATCTGAATGATGTAAGTAAATCATATATTTTGAGAGTTTTGCATAAAGGAAAATACCTGAATGATGATCCTGATAGAA
The DNA here is from genome assembly GCF_026250575.1 of Diorhabda carinulata. Taxonomy (NCBI): domain Eukaryota; kingdom Metazoa; phylum Arthropoda; class Insecta; order Coleoptera; family Chrysomelidae; genus Diorhabda; species Diorhabda carinulata. The sequence continues at coordinate 10,189,132 of NC_079472.1, read as the reverse complement.
GGCAAGAATTCTGTGAATTGATGATGGACAGAATGAACGCCGAATAAACGAAATAGTTTTTTCTGATGGAACAATGTTTCATTTAAACGGAACGGTTAACAAACAGATTTGTAGATATTGGAGCAGAGAAAATCCCCACTGGATGTGTGAAGCTCAAAATCAATATCTAGATTATTTGATTAACTTCTAGTACCTAAATTACATAGTCTTTTTCCCGACGTTAATCATCCAAATGAGATAGATCGATCTATTACTACCAAAAAGACGGAGCTCCACTGCATTTTACTCGTACAGTTAGGACTTATTTAAACAATGTTTTTACCAATAGGTGAATTGGAAGACGTGGATCGATGGAAAAGTCATACAAAATATACGAGATTTCCAAAGTCGCCTCGGTTATTGTCAAGAAGTGAATGATGGTCTTTTTGAACAATATTATCTTCATTCTTCGTAAAGTTTTTATAAATTTTCTCAGTTATGATTGCACCAAATTTAAAAAACTTTATATTGTTAAACAGAGGACTTTCCAACAAGGTGCCATATGATCCCCTTCATATTTAAAATTTTTGAGGAGATGCTTATAACTCAAAGGGGGTGCTGGAGGGGAATAATATTTTCATACTGTATTTGTTAATTTAAAAAAAGTCGACTTGTTTTTCACATAGTACATAATAACGCTAAAATTGAATTTATTCCATACATATGGATCGCATTGTATAATTAACTATTCACTACTTTTCTAATTCATCTAAATTCACTGGTTACTTTCCTTTCATTCATTTCATTACATTCACTATGACTGAATTTCAGCTGCTAAACCATGTAGTATTCATACTCAAAAAAATTTCTCAATAATTCTAGAAAGTAAACAAAGTTATAAATAAATAAAAACTAAAACAAAGAATAAAATTAGTCTAAACTAAAATTTTCATCTGTCTCTCAAAAATTATTATAAATTATAAGAAAAAACTAATTTTATAACAGAAGAGACCTAAAATGAAGACGATTTAGGAGCAGAAACATATATAGAAGATCCAAGAAATGAGAAATTAAATAAAAAAATATATAAGCAACTCTCCGTGATTTATAAAAAAACAATTACCAAATTTTAGACTTCCATTATAACACACCAAAACCAGCTTCACGGTCTATGTCATGGACGAGTTCGTAACATCATGGTAATTTGTATTATAGAGGTCAAGTTGTTAATTAAAATGTTGGTAATTTTGTTTTAATTTATAGCATAAAATACCGAAAATTCTGACATTTTATTCAAAAACTTTTATTACATACTCCGCTAGTGATAATATTTGGTGAAAAATTGGGTGCTTGACAGGTAATCAATAATTTCAATTAGAGTTTCCATCGTCTCCTAGAGAAAATTGACGAATTTTAAATGTTCGCACTATTTTCTGGTAACAGGAAATTGGTTCAAGTCATAATATATTTGAGAAAATTAATGATATTCTACTTTTTCTGATCCATAGTTATTAGAAGTAGAATTCTATATACAAAGTGTATCGATAGAGATAATCTAATCGATTCGTTCATTTCAGTTTCCTTATTGAATTTAAACGTGAAAACATTCGTAGTTCATATTGTGTTATGAGAAAAAAAAATAGAATTAGGAGAAGAAGAACGAAATACTTACTGTGTCGTCAGCTAAACTTTATACCAGAGTTGTTGTTTAAGTTTTGAGATATGGCAATACTGTGAATATGTCGTGTTCGTGCGATGATTTTCTATCATTTTCTTATTAAACCAATAGCAGTGTTCAACTATAGGTTCTTATACCTATTGGCCAACTTTTCTTCAGTCTTTTTGCGTTTCTTGGTTTTAACAATTTCTCTAGTAGTAGCTTTGGGTGGGCTTCTATAGTTTTGTGGTGTTTGACGATCCTCTCTTGGTTGACTTCTTGTGTGTGAATGGTGTGATACATACCATGAAGCATCTACTGGCTAACGGTGTATTTTCGATTGGGATCTCTGAATAATATTTATATTAGATTTGGAAGCGCAACCCCGCAGCTCTATTCCATATGCCCGTATAGGCTTGGCGACAGATTTGTAGATTTAAAGACTTTGAATTTTCTCCCTATCAATCAATGTGGTGGTCTTGCTTTTATTTTTATATCAAGTTAGTTTTTTATGATGTTGCCAGTTAAGTTTCTTTTCCAGGTGGATTCCTAAGTATTTAGCACTATCTGCTTGTGGTATTTCTGTATTGTTCAACTTAACTGGCAGACATGCAACTTTATGTAGCGTGAATGTGTGAACATTTATGGATTCGGTCTCATTAACTTCAATCCTCCAATCTTGTTATTTGTTAAGATAGGCCTGGCTCTTGATCAGTAGAGAGGATGACTGTGTCGTCAGCAAAAGTTCCTGTTCTTTTACACTGTGTCTCTACTCATGTATACAGTATGTAAAGTAGCGGGCCTAGTACACTACCCTGTAGCACCCCAGCTGCTAAACTAAAATTTTCGGGCTATTCCTCATTAACTTTTGTTTGGATGTTCTGTTCGTTAGGTAAGATTCGAGAAGTGTATAGTAGCCCTTGATGCCACACTCTATCAAAAGCCTGATCAGGTCTCCAGGGCTTTATTTATTTTCTTCTTGAGTCGGTGGACTTTTTACACTGTCGAATGTTTGTGTCGTAGTGGCAGTGGATCCATTCCTTTGGAGGTAAATCTTCAGTTATTCTACGTAGGAGTAATTTCACAAGGAGTTTGGATATTGTAGGTAGAATGCTTATTGGACAGTAAGATGACACTTTGGTTGGGTCTTTGCCTGGTTTACCAATCAATATGATTTGTACAACTTTATATGATTTTGGCTAGTATCTGAGTCTCAGAATTACATTGTAAATGTATGTTAGCATGACTGCCCCTTTTTGTGGCAATTCTTCAAACATTTTGACGGTTATTATTTCGGAGCCCGGTGCTTTTTACAATTTTTATTTCATTGTGTACTTCTTTTGGACTCATTGCTTTTATCGGGCTTCTTATTTTTATTGGAATTGCTCTACTTCTTGATCTATTTCGTGACTTAGTGGCTGTTAGACTGTAGTGAGATGATTCGCAAATATAATTCGCTTTTTCTTTGTCGATTCTCGCCCATTGTTCGTGTTCGTTTTTTCGCACAGGTGGATTTTTTTGAATTTTTCATTGGCTTTCAAAAGAAATTATCTGTTGTTGTTAATTAAGACACATATTCAAAATGTGCATATCAAATTTTTTTATCAATCAAAAAACAAATCATTCTCTACCACGACAATGCGAGTTCTCTCAAAGAAAAACGTTTTTGAACAGTTGAAACATCGAATTGATGATATAGACTTTGTTTGACACCCAATGATTCCGTTTTTCTACATCTGAATAAACGGTTGACACTTACAAATCACATGTTTGGGAGTACCAATCAGAATGAAAAAATGCTTCGACAATTGGTTCAAACGCATGCAAAAAAATTTATCTTAGAGGAGAATATTTTGAAAAAACAATAAAACCATATCCAATTATACATATTTTTCTATTGATATTGATTAATTGATAATACGACATCTTATTTTAAAATATCAAAACGTGGAACTGTGTGAAATGAAATAATACATCAACACTCCACATGTTTTTATACCCACATAAAACAGCAACATATTTCTGCAAATGATAATTCTTAATTGAAAATGGTTCCGTTACGAGAATTTCGCTTCGGAAACACTATTTTTAGTTGCCAATTTCTTCTGACCCGAAAAGAAAATCAACTATATAACAGCAGTCAGACATCGCAGTTTCTCTTATTGCCACACTAATTTCTTCCCGGTTTCATTATCTCAATATCAGACGAACAAGAATTCTCTAAGTTTCAAGAAGAATTTCCGACCATTTTGAATGTAATCTCTAGAAATACCGTGTTATACTATTCGTAAAAATAAACAAACCTTGTGAACTGTGATGAAACTTGATTTTTTTTTTCGAATAATTTATTTTGTTTGTTTTCAGAGATTAATGAATTTTCTACATCGTCCGACATTCAAATATTCTGTAATTTATTATTGAATAAAATGCTTGATTTTTTCTTAATCAACTAACAATTTCCTTTACTCACTTATCTTCAACCTCTTCTCCATTTAATTCTATCTTTTGCATCTGGTTCAGCTCGTCTTCAGTTTAGTCCTCTTTTTGCCAGGTTTTTTGCTTTTTCTCCATTTCCTTCCAGTGCCTTTCTCTTCTCTTCTTTTTGTTTGTGTCGGTTTCCTGTATCACTTTAACAGTTCTCTCTCCCTTCATTCTCACTATGTATCCAAAACATCTAAACTGTTGTTCGTTTCTTTTTTGCTTTGAACTCAATTCGTTTAATTTGCTTCTAATTACCTCGATCTTTATTTTCTCAGTACCTTCATTCCACATGTTGTTATTTTTTGCTCCAACTAGTTGGTTAGTACTCATGATTCTGCAACATAAATCCCACTGTCTGTATCTGTGTCTTCATTTTCACTATTATTTGCCTCAAAGTGAATATCCAACCTAACCTAACCTAACCAATCTTGCGTTGATCTATTGGTTATAAATGCTGCCTGTGTGTCATTTAACGCGTTCTCTACTTCCTGTCTTAGTCTATCTTCAAGTTCACGTTCAATCGTTATAACTTACTTTTTTGTGAATGTGTGCTATTATTGCTTCTTCTCACTCTTCACATTCCATGCTGCCAGTAATGATTCCGTATCCTTATTTCCTTCAACATTTCCTTCTTTACTTCATTTATTCCCGTTGCTTCACCTATTTTTAGTTTTTCTATCGCCTCTATCCCCTCACTCTTTTTTATTTCTGGTTCCGGTTTTTCACATATTGCGCTTGTTCCTGTTCTTCGCTTCTTTCTGCTAGTATATATCCCACTGTTACTAACTCATCGAAGTGTTCTTTTCTCTTTTCTGATTGATTTTTGCATTATTATCTACATTTTTCTTCATTTTTTCTCCAAACCCTTCCCTAGCTTCTTCTTAGTTTTTTCTTGGTCCCTTTGTTTTTTGTATATTTCATAATCTTCAGCGTTTTTATTATTGCTGAGTTATCTCTTCCATAATATTTTTCTACTTCCATTTTTATCTCTTCATTCCAATGCTCCAAATTCCATTTTTATTTATTGATACTACACGATACTCCTGCATTTACCAATTACATATTATCAACCCCACTGTATATCATCAGATATTCACCTTCCAGTTCTGTGTGATCTCTTCTACTAACAATTACTATTGGTGATAAATCAACAAAAATTCACCATCTCCTTTGGGCCTTTAATATAAATTTGACTTCGAAATATTTGAGAACAAACAAAGACACCTAAACAATAAAATTTCTGTACGAAAGTAATTTTAATGCTTCTCATTAGAACCAACACTATTATATGTCACAGGTGTTAGTTTTTTAGTGAAATTATTTAAAAGGATCTCTTCAAAATTTGGAATGTAATATTAAATTTTCAATCAGAAAGGCTGGTAGTATGACTCATACCTTAAAAATTTCTTTCTTATTCAAATAAATTATTTTTATAATGGGAATATGTTTGAAAGAGTTAAATAACTACGAAAAACCTCAGAATTTCATTAAATTTGTAGGTATTGTTACAAAAGTTCACATAGTCCCAGTATGATGAGAAACAATTGTAGTTAAAACTTTGTGTTGTTTTTAAATAGCAAAACTTCTCTACTTCCATTGTTGATATTAGAGTTTATCTCGTTAGGAAATGTCAAAAAGTCTACAATAAAATCTTTTCATAAACTTTTCTTATATAAAAGCTGATTCTACGTTATATTATCGTTTCAAAATAAACTTTTATTCCATATTTATAGTAATATTACGAACTCATCCACGACATTGACAGAGGAGCGGAACCTGTCCGGTTATAATGGAATTCTAGAATTTGTCGAATTCACGGAGTCTTCCATATGCTTTTTATAAACAGCGGCAAGTTATTTATATTATTTTATTAGAACTAATATCTACATAAGTTATTGTCGTTCATTTGGTGTTGTTCATTTTTCAGAATTCTAGAAATGTCTTTCTTTAAATAAATTCGAGGTTGTTTAGCAGCGAGAGTTTATATTTAGAAGTCAAAATGAACGAACGGAATAGAAAGATAATTAGTGAATTTTAATAAATTAGGAAAGTAGGGATTAGGTAATTATACAAGTAGTGATAAGTTAATTATTATATAAGTTAGTTAAGTCCAGTGAATAGTGAAAAAATTGAATAAGTAAAAGACAGTGTATAAATTCACCCCATTTTCTAAAAACGGTTTAAATAACATAATAAATAACATTAGTTTCAAATAATATATAACAAAAAGACTTTCAGTATAAGAGGACTGCTACTTAAGTTTTAAGATAGACAAATACAAACAAATATTTATAATTGGATATGGGTATATTGTTTTCCAAAATAGTCTCCGTTATTATCAATACACATTTGCATGTATTTGAACCAATTATCGATGTCCATTCCGATTGAGGTACTTCCAAAACATGTGATTTGACGCATCAACCGCTTCTTTAGGTGTAGAAGAACGTTGACCTTGCAATTTATTTCGGATCTGGGGAATAAGAAGAAATCATTGGTCGCCAAATGAGGATTGTACGGTGGATAAACCATCAATTCTATGTTTTCACTGTTCAAAAACGTTTTTGTTTGAACGGATGTGTGAGAGCTCGCATTGTCGAGGTGGAGAATGATTCGTTTTCTTCGATTAGTTACCCTGATTTTTTTTCGAACAATTCTGGCAAATGACAAATGCTGCCGTATTATTCAGAATTGACCGTTCTACGTTGCTCTAATGGAACTGTGGCGATGAGTCCAGTTATTCAGAAAATATAGGTGACCATTTGCCTCGAAGAGCTTTTATTGGATTTGACGTCTTGAAAAACCCGAAAAAAGTCGATGAATGTTTAGTTTTTCATATATCCATGATTCGTCGCCTGTCACAATCTTAAAGACGTAATGCAATATTGAATGTATGCGGGTGATTTGGGATGACCTTCACAAAATTCATCCTGTATCGAAGTGAGACCACGATTGGATTAGGAACCAGTGAAACACGGTGGTTTAAGACGGTCCTTCGTCATCAAAAGTCTGAGCTACTAGATCGGTACACTGCTGTTGGTTTAAACCACGTCGAAAGTCCATTTTTTGGCCAAATATCTCTAAACGACTCAAATAGCACTCGTATGATATTTACATCAGTATTTCCATACCTCAAAACTAAAGTAGCAACCCTCGTATAACGAGAAGATATAATTACTTTTCAAGAATATTGGATTAAATTAGATTATCAGTAACAGGATATTGTTATTAACCTTTTGGCAAGTTGCCAAGTGAATTAAACACTGGAGTGTTCTAATCACGGCTTTAGTGTCCGATTAAGGAAAACCTGCTTTTTGAGTTGCCGTGAAAACACACTCCTACAATCCACCTAAGGAATTAATTACAATGAAACACGCTAAACTCCTACAACTCGACCGTGTCCGACGAGAATGCCATATTTCTGGCTTCCAGCTGAGCCCTCCCAAGGCAAATCTTCCAAACATCGGGGATTGAATCCAAATATGTAGACAGACAGAATTATAATTTCAGATTAATAGTGAACTTGAGTTTGTTAATGCCGCAAAACAAATAATTTACCGTAGGGTTAGATTTATGAGGGATTAATCAAATTCTATGTTTCATCCTAAAATGGTAACTAAATAATGCAAATAAAAAGTCTTTAGACAAGATTAAAGTACTTTCTAGAACGAATAAAAATCAACCATCAACACAGAAATGCTATAAAGTTCTATCCACTTTTATTACTCTTTTATATTATAAACCAAATTTTTTTTCTATAAAACTACCGCCTCGGCTGTCGCTGAGTGTTTCAGAAATAATTATGACGAAACCATTTCACAGAGACATGGTTGACAGAAGCACAAAGGAAACATAGATAGTGAGAATGGATCGGTAACGTAATTTTGACAAAAGGCCGTCGTCATATAGGGTAATTGATGGTAAAATATAACAGAGATTGAATTTTTTCAAGGAGCAAAGTGATTCTTGAACCAATTATCTCGACCTTTTATTTTTCAAATGTGAAAAGAATCAAAATTTGCTGCATAACATTTTGTACGAGGATGGTCCCAAAAGTACCTGGCCCAATAAAGAGAACACAAACATTTTCAACGTTATCTCCTTTTAGTTCCATACACTTTTCCCAACTATGATCAATGAGTTAGTTCACTACCCTTTTTAAAATAAGAATCGTCAAGGCGCTCAAAATAGCCATTAACTGCCGACATCACCTCTTCATTGTTGAAAAATCTTTGCCTACCAAACTAATATTTTCAAGTCTGGGAACATAAAATAATACGAGGAGACATAATCTGGTTAATAGGGTGAATGAGGCAATAATGCATAATTTAATTCGTTAATTTTGGCCATTGCAATAACGGATGTGTGAGCTGGTGCATTTTCTTAATAATACAACACTTTCTTTTTAGCCAAATGAGGTCGTTTTTGCTTGATTTCTTACCTCAAATGCTGCATGATATTCGCCGCTGATAGTTTTCCCTTTTTCAAGAAATTCAATGAATATTATCCCACGCGCATCCCAAAAAACCGAAGCCATGATCTTGCCTACAGATAAAACTGTCTTTGCCTTCTTTGGAGTTGGTTCTCTTTTTTCAGTCCTTGTTATGATTGTTCTTTTGTGTATGTGCAGTGATGGGTCCATGTTCCATCCATAGTTATGAAACGGCTCTATTTCTGTGAAACATTCCAACCACTCGATGAAAACATTTCCATGACGCTGTTTTTGTTCTATTGTGAACAAACGCGACACCCATTTTGCGCACAGCTTTCTCATATCCAAATTTTAAGTTAATATGCGATGAATCGCCCTTTTTGAAATGCCTACTATGTTTGCTAGCTCACCCACTTTCAGGACTATCATCCAATACTGCTTTGTGAATTTTCCTCAACATTTCTGGAGTCGTCACCTCACTTGGTCGACCACTGCGATGCTGGTCTTCGCAAGTCGTACGGCCTTAATCTCACACAGAGTAGAATCTAGTTCAATTTTCATCTTGGTTAAATTAATTCCTTTCAAATAAAAGTATTGTATCACATAACGATGACCAATTTTTTTCATGTTTACAAATTCCTTGAATACGTCCATTACTGATGGCTGCCAAACATACTTTCGAATATATTGGTATGTTTCAAGCATCCACATCCATCTCTGGGTCAGGCCAGGAATTTGTTAGACTATCCTCGTTTATTACCTATAAGACACTCCAATCCAAGCATTAAATTTAAAAAATATATCATTTTGAATGTAAACTTAGACATACTTATCAAAATTGGAGTCTCTGGATTTGTTTATTCAATTTAGACTCATTTATGCTGCCAAATTTAACACAGGACGAACGCAACTCTTTTATATAAATATCTTTCGCTCAATTCCAAGCCAGATTACCAAAAGGTGTATATCTGTTTGATTAGGAGTCATAACACTTTTTTCTTCTATCAATTTTTCGTTTGATCTTTTATTGCTTTCCATTTCATCCTCTTTCTATTAGTAGCTTTTTCTATGTTTTCCTTGGCATTCCTCTATAATTTTACTTGTTATTTTGGATTTCTACGTTTTTTTTTTGGAATCCCCTTGTATATATCATAGCTTTTGGGTTGTCCAAATAATCATTGATAAAAGTTTCATTATAAGTTTTTTATGACACTGTACTTCACAATTTCTACTGGAAAATATTTCAAAATCCGGTTTGGGTTTATTCCCGGCTTATATTTTTCTTCTGGTATAGGGTGGACGTGATTAATCTGAAGAATTTTCCCTTATCCTTGCGAAAAGGATATTCAATGTCGTACAAGACACTTTTCGAATAAAAATTGGATCAATACCGATGGTCGTAGTCGATTTAAAACGAGAGTGGGGTCGACGATAATACATTTTATCAGATATTCCCATTTTTCATACCAAAAGTATACTTCCAAAGAAAAAATTTACATAAAAAGTTAAGTCGGAAATGTAGTTTTTATTAAATGACATTTTCTTATGATTTCTGCGCCTCATAGTATATTATTATCAATTTTTTAATCATACAGCTACTACGCCACGACTTAATGTAATCGGAATTAATATCTTATCAATTGACATACATTTTAAACGTCATTGACATCACATTTCAATTATCAAGTTATTCATAATCAGAGGATATATATTCATAAGTTACATTAGTCCTTATTCTTTCTCCATCGTTTTATCAAGAATTTGAGATCGTTAAATCTGTCTTTGAATCTCCGAAACCGGAATAGATGGACTTTTAATTTAAGACCCAAGTTTAATTGAATATTTTGTTCCATTTTTTCCTTTTCCAGAGATTTTCAATGATACTTTAACTCAGAGAAGCTAAATCAACAATGAGCTGATGTAACTTGGAAATAATCAAAGTGGCAAAAAGTTTTAGATTACAAGCTCCTGTAGAAGTAACATAAAAATAATTCAAAATCCGGAAATATTGAAAAAATATTATCTGTAGTTTGAAGTTTTGAGGTATATGGAAAATGTTACAAATTTCACTCATTTAATTCGTCTAAAGCATAAGTTTTGAAATTTGAAATTGAAATATTGCAGAATATATCTAAAATTTTGGTTGAAATGTATATACATTTTTTGAAAATTATCCTAATAAACAAATAAATCAACCTCAGTATTTCCTAGTACTTCTTGTGAATGAATCTATAGTTACAAATTCTAAAAATATAATTAATTAGTTTTCGTTAATAGTTTGACTTGAATTTTATAAAAACTCTCTCGCTCTATAGTTTGAAATAGAGCACAAAGATCGATGTTATCTGAAAACAACTCAAGTTGTGGTACGATACAATGAGAAAAAGTGTCGGAGAACAGTTTTTACTACGATCCGAGATAAATCTTCGAGATCTCACATTAATCAAATGTGGAATATAGAAGCTATATAAAAACTTGTTTTGTTAGATTTTTGACGTTCACACAAATAAATTGTATATGGTTATCCATTATAAATTACACATCTTTTATCATCATTAGTGTTTTCTATTTGGAAAACTTTAAAATAAAAGATAATTTTGTTAAATTACAGGGTGCACCTCTTAAGTAATATAGTTTTTGAGTACTCAAACGCAAAAGATATTTTTGTTCATTACCATTTTCTTTATACCCTAAAATTTGCTAACAGCTGGACTAACAGTATGTTAATTCGGCCATGATCACTTAACAAGTTTTTTTTTGTTCTGTAGCTATAAAAATAACTTTTTCTACTGTTATGTTATGATTCACGTTTTTTTTTTAAATCATTTGCATTCATAAAGAATGTAATTTCTGAATCGGTCAAAAAGCGTGAAAAAAAGTACCGTAGCGGTTAATTTTTTTACGCTTTTGCGTTAGTGCCGTAACGTGTCATTTTTTGACGCAATTCTTTCTTTCCAATGTCAATTCGTTTTTCCGATAAACTGTCAAACTTTTATTTCTTGATATTCGTTCAAAAAAATCCGTTTTATGTCTAATTAAGAGGAGTGTAGTATTATTATTAGTGAGGGAGAGTTGTAGTGAAAAAATTTTAACTTCACACTAGAAGATGTTGTTAAATCGGTAACTATAACTATGAATCTTTTCCCTGAGAAATCCAGGGAACGGTATTTAAAGGAATATAGTTCTTTAATGGAGTGACGTATTAAAAAAGGCATAAATAGCTTCACAGAAAGAGTGTTACTAACTTATTTTGGAACTAAATCCAAAATGTGGGAGGCTTCAACACTTTGGTCGACTTATTCCGAATTGAAAGGCATCCTAATGGTAAATAACGACGTAGACATCAGTAAATTTACTCGAAACTTATTGCATATTTGAAAAATAAATCAGTTGGCTATAGACCCAAAAAATCTAAAAATATTTTGTAGTAACACAAGAATAAATAGCATATTGAGATAGAATGGACCTATACAAATATTTTTTTCGCTAATTACACATAAGTAAAGTCAAAGATATTAATTGGAAATTACAACTATTATTCATTCAAACGGTCAAACCGTCCTACTCGTGAAAAAAAGTATTACTATACTCAGTTGTTGCATAAATAACTATTATAGGCTAAATCATTGTATAGATTCGACGTTTTCTATGAATCTCTTAGTCTATAATGAATTTCCTCAACATTTTTTTTTGCAAGTGGTATTGAAATTTTCACATAAAATAATCCTAAAAGAGCAATTTATTTCCTCTACTGCCTAATCGACCGAGTTCGTAACAATCTTTTATTTGGTTAAGACGGCAAACTCCCTCAAGTACAAGAGAAAATCGAACGGAAAAAAGAGAAGAAGAGCATTTATTTCAGGGTATTCCTCCGCATACATCGTTTGACAAACACCTCTACAATTAATTCTGGAAATAATTCAATCCGTTCCAGTATTAAACTGAAATCAAATTTAGATTATTGGAAATTGTTATTCTGAAAAATCGATTAAATCACTGTTTAAAATGCACCAACTATATCAAACACATTCTAAAAAGTAGTAGAAAAGTTTCCTATTACATTACTGAATGTAAAACAAAAATCTGTTTTTTCACCAACAAGTTATTGAAAAGAATAATTTCGTCTTCTACACACAGCCCTGAATAAGTTCCTGTTCTATGAAGTGGAATTCTTACGCTGAAAGAACATCTACATATTGTCCAGAAACTCTTCGGAACTTGGGGAACTTCTCTTTTGTTTATTTATTTCCAGCAGATTTTACGGAAAATAAACTTTTCTGTTTGCAAGGCATTTTCGAATGAATTTATTAAGCCTGGTTTTGTGGTGAATTCGATTAGATTTAAATGTACGTTCAAGTGATCAAACTAATTTATTTGAATAACAAATTACTTTCACAGAAGAACTGTAAATATTTCAAAATATAATGCCCCAGCTGGAACATAATCTAATTTATGACCGAAGTTTTTGAAAGTCTTATATTCTAATACTTTTTTTTAAATAATAAGAATTACAAGGATATATTGAAAAATTCTTAGCCTACTATAGAACCAAACAAAATTTCAATGCCAAAATATTTTATCACTCAACATATTCTCCTCTTAATTGAATACATTTATCACAGCGAACCTGCAAAAAAAATATTACTTCTTTCTCTGCAAACCAGTCCTCCACAGCTTTTATTACCTCTTCGTTGGAAGAAAATTTACGAATTTTTGAACTTTTTTTCAGTTGAGGAAAGAGATGATAGTCGGACTGAGCCAAATCTGGTGAATAATGGGGGTGTTCTAGTAATTCAAACCCTAAATCACGAATTTTTTGCATGGCAACATGAGATTTGTGGGCAGTGGCGTTGTCCTGCAAAACAAAACACCTTTGGATAGCTTTTAGCGTCTTTTATCTTTAATTTTTTCCCTTAGAGTGGTCAGTAATGTCGAATAGTAATCTCCAGTTATTGTTTTACCCTTATCCAAAAAATCATTCATGATTACTCCATGGAAATGCCAAAAAACTGGAGCAAGAACTTTTTCAGCAGATTTTTGAACACAAAACTTCTTAGGTCTTGGAGAACCAGAGGGTCATTCCATCGATTATTGCTTTGTTTCTGGATCGTAGAAATGTACCCAAGTCTCATCCATAGTAACAATTCGGTTTAATAAGTCTACATCGTTTTCAAATCGAGCACAGATTGAACGCGATGCTTCTACCCTTGCACGCTTTTGGTCAACATTCAAACATTTCGGGATCCATTTTGCAGCAATTTTTCTCATGCCCAAACTGAACTATATGATGAACGCGTTCGTATGAAATATTCAGTGCTTCAGATATCCGTTTTACCCAATTCGACGGTCTGATAAAATCATGTCATGAACTGCATCGATATTTTCGGCGACTCACACAGAAACTGGCCTTCCCGATCGGTCATCATCTGCAATGGAAAATTTACATCTTTTGAAGCTTGCAGGTAGCATACAATGGACATTGATCACCAAGGGTATTAAGTATATCTTCGTAAATCTGCTTACCTCTTAACCCTTTTAAATACAGGTTCTTGATGATGGCTCGATACTCCAATTTTTCGATTTTCACAATTTCGGTGAGTTATCAACAGCACTGGTCGACAAGAAATGAAGAAATGTTAAAGAAAATTCATATAGCAGTACTGGATAATGGTCGACTGAAAGTACGTAAACTAACAGGCATAGTAGACATTTCAAAAAGTACCGTACATCGCATATTAACGGAAAATTTGGACATGGGAAAGCAGTGCGCTAGATGGGTGACGCGTTTGCTTATAATGGATCAAAACAGCGTCGAGAAAATGTTTCCATCTTGTGTTTAGCAATTTTTCACAGAAATAAAGCCAAATTTCTGCAAGTTTCATAACTATAGATAAAACATGGCTCCATCACATCACTAAAAAGGTAGAACTGGTTCCAAAGAAGGCAAAGACAGTTCCATCTGCAGGCAAGGTCATGGTCTCGGTTTTTTGGGATGTGCGTAGGAGAATTTTCATTGACTATCTTGGAAAAGAATATCTACCAACCAAAATTTATTAGTTGAAGTTTGAATTCGCCAGATCTAGCCCCATCGGATTATTTTCTGTTCCCAGACTTGAAAAAAAGGGTTAAAACTTATTGAACATATCTAGGAGAAGTGTATGGAACTAAAAAGAAAAAACGTTAAATAATAAATATATTTTTTTCCAAAATTTTTGTGTTTTCTTTGTTGGGCCTGGATCAGGTACTTCCAGGATCATCCTCGTATCTATCATAAATCATGTTTTGTGTTCTGGTATTGATGTATAGTTCATTTACCAATACACGATAGTGATAAATCGATGTTTACGAATCTTTCACATCAATTTTTATCACTTTTTAATAATATTTAGTTTCGTTCATTAAAATCATGAAGTATTCGAGAATAACTATAAGAGAAGGAGCACGTAAAGTTCATTAAATCCATAAAAATGGGCCATTAAGTACGTAATTGCAGTTTTGATGATCTTTTCTGGCGCTATGTGCATTAAGAAACTTCATGATCATTAATTTTGACACGTCTAATTTGAATCCTATCTAGCGGAGAGTATCTAGCTTCTTTATAGTATTATTTTTACTTTGACTAATTGTATAAAGTTATCCATTGTACAGAGTGAGTTTTATGTATGGAAGGTCTCAATAATCTCGGAAACGGCTTGTACGATTTTTAAAAAATTTTCTATGCAAGGGTCTTATGATACTGCCGGTATTATGGTGATATCTAAATTGTTGTCAGATGTTTTCTTTTTTTGGAATAATAATGAACTATGCTATTTCAAATGGATCAGCCAATATACTTTGTGTTTTTATAAATCCTTAATCCTAATACTGATTATTTTTCATGTAATATTTTCTATTTTCCAATAAATCTACGCTGGACCATTTAAGTTACCTTCAACGAAAAAGGGATCAACTAGTTTGTCGCCTATTAATCCAGCCCATACATTCAGTTTTTCGCCATATTGGGTGTGGGAATCACGCAATTACGCCGATTTACGTTTCCATTAATACAAAAAAAAATTGGATCGTTTTGAATGTAACATTTCTCCATCATTAGGTTAACAAACTCTCCACGTCCATCAAAATCGTCATCTGACAACTCTTAAATCAACGTTACTTTATATGGAAAGAATTTATTATCATGTTTGCGAAATATCAAGTTTTCTGGATATTTGTCTAGTACTCAAGTGTGGATCGTCTTCTAACAGGACACAAACATCTAAAGATTTGTTTTCAGTTGATCCAGTATCGTTAAACTTTTTTATTAATTTACTTACAGTAGATTTTGTTATGGGAATTCGGTTAGGATATAAATTATTAAAGATATTACACATTTCTTGTTGATTATCACCACCATAATACTGGCCGTACTACAAGACCCTTGTACACAAAAATTTATAAAAATTGTACAAGTCGTTTCCGAGATAATTGAGGCGTTCCATAAATAAAACTCACTCTGCATAAAATTTTCTTCATTATTGTTATATTAACATAATTAGTAGGCGAATTTACACTATTTTGAAGTATTAAATCAAAGCTTTTCGTGGAAATTTTGAACAACCAAGATTTCCAACACATGAATATTATAGAATTTCCTAAGCGCAGTACAAAACATATCAACAGAAAATGGAAAAATATCCCAAGAGCATATACCTAAATGGAAGCAAGATCTTTTATATTGTCTGAATAGTTTATACATTCCAGATTCATTTTAAAATTCCACAAAGCGGCTTTTGAAATACAAAACCAAACTATAGTTTCTGCTCTTCTCGTTATGGTATTCTTGAACAAATTTATTCAACTCTCGCATAACATATTCTCTTATTTTCTACATATATAAAAATAAATAGTTATACCAGGAAAGATTATTTCAAATAAAATTGAATTCTAAAGAGATCTTGTTAATTTTTTTATCGAAATATCTGGAACAAAAAGACACTTCACAAGTTATGATTGAGATTTATATCAAAAACTCCTCCAGTTCATTATAATTTCGATGAAAATACACGAAAATCTTGTCAACAAGTACGAACGTCACCTTAATCATTACAACACAACGTAGTCCTGTTCATCCGTATAAAGCTTTTAGAAAGTCAATTTTCATATCTCTTTGAGACTAGCTCCGAAAAGCAAACTTGGAAAATATTAATTAGGGAAAAACCCCAAGCTAACGCTTATCTTTTCAGAAACATTTCGCTTCTTGAATGAAGGAAATATTTTTGAAATAAGTTCAAAATATTTGACAAGATGTGATAACCAAGTATGTAGTGCTTTTCGCAAATGCTTTTTGATTGAAATAAATTAATAGTTAATTATGAAATAATATTGACGTTACCTTCATATCAAACAAGAATATTTCCAAACCTTCATCTAGAGTATTGTTTGAATATTTAAAGAAACCCTGTTTTGTTAATGCCTGACACAGGCAGAAATGCGAGTCAAAGGAGGAAACATAACAAAGAATTGTTATCTAAAAGAACTGTCTTTTGAAGCTGTAAGATTTAGTTGGACTTATTCTTCCACTAGCAATATAAAGCTCAATGGAAAATATCAAATTTCAGAGATGTTCCTAAGGGTTAATTAGTTTTTTGTTTATTTTATACTTTAAGAACGACAAACTTTTTAAATTAGATACTTTTGTATGTAAAACAGAACGTATTACATCATCATTTTATACCTCGTTTTAAAATGTTACCTACATTTTTGCTTTATTTACTATGATAAACGAAATTTTATGTTAGCTACATTCTTTCATCAGCCCTAGAAGTCGGAGCTCTATTTCAGAAAGTCTTTTGAAGTATCCTCGAAACACCGGATACGATGTTTCTCATGCAAATTTTTATCTTATTGAATCTCACCGACATTAACCTTATATTTTCTCCTTTTTGTTTTCATAAAATTTGCAAAGAAATTAAGTATCAACCTACCTGACGTTTCTGAGGGATTATAAGAAATGTTACTTCCAATATATCAATTCAATCATAGTATATTTCTTTACTCGTGAGGTTTTGCTCTTTTGATGTGTTAGAAAGAAGGTCAAAGGTTTTCTTTTGAATACAGACCCAAATAAGTTGCTTCCGAGCATCCTTCTGCATTTCTGATAATTCCAAAGTAATTGAAAAACGTTTGCATAATATTTGAACGTATGTTAAAATGTTTTCGATAAATATCCATACTATTTCAATTAATTTCAGGCATCAAAAATATTAATAAATTATTTTGGAATCCATTGAAATATTCTTCAGTAACATAGGATATAATATCCTAGATCTATTCTAATTTATTATAAAACGTATAATTTTTAATTAATGTATAATTTAAATATTATATTCAGTGAATCTTAATGAAAACTCACTTTTTTAGAAATAGCATTGTAGAAATCTCTAGCTTCAAACAATGAAATAGTTATTTATGCAACAAGTGCAAAAAGTAAGTGTCTATTGCACGCGACGTGAATTTGACAACACGTCGAATGCAATAAACACTTTTTGCACGAGCTGCATACAACATTGAGAAAGTAAGGAACTGGTAATTAAGAATAATTTGACATTATTTGTACCATTAATATTGAAAGTGAATGTACAATTCTTGGAATTTTCAATATTCATATTTCTTAGTGAATTATGTTTTAATTCCACTTCTTTATTTGTGACTTCTCTAAATGTACTAGTACTTGGTACCTTTTCTTCAGCTTGAAATATTAGTTTTGCAACATTAAGCTTTTTTGCAAGTGTTTGCTCTTCGTATCCTTCCGCTACTGTCGACGATTTCCATCTGCCGAGTCGTTGGTTAAAGTTTGGTAGGATAAGGAGGATTTTTGTAAGGAATGTAGTTTGTTTGAGTAGTCCCTGATATAGGAATAGCTCCTCTGCAGGGCTGGGGTTGATTAGATACCTAACAAGACTAAATAATTATTAAAGATTGCATTTTTTTCATAATGTATTCGCATATTCCCTATATATGTATGCTTTGATATTTTTTAGTACATGTGTGAAATAAACTACAGTCTTGGGTAAAAATGAGTGTTCAATCTATCATTTTCATAAGTAGTCGTAGGAAAAGGTTATTAAAATCAACTTATTCAAATTTTTTAAAACATATTTCAATAAATAGTATACACCAACTGTCAGATTATCCATCACCGGAAAGTTTTATGAGAAAAATAGGAAAATTGGCAAGGATCTAAGACTGACAACTTGTGTGAGGCAAAAAAGATTTGTTATTTAATCAGAAATTGTTACAAAACGAAAACAAAGAAAACAGTAATAAGTAGTAGCTTCTTACTCACAATAATATACATGTACTTTACCTTATTGATATCACTAATGTCTCTTAATTTGTTAAGAATTTCAATTTTCAATTCAAATATCACTGTAGGCTTATGAGCTCTACCTAATTTCCCCGTCAATTTATTTTAAATTCCATTATGTAAATTGTATGTAAATTAATTTTTAGCGTAGCAGGTATACTCATTTTTCAAGAGCTTTCGTATTTTTTCGCGTAAATCTGAAATCAGATACTTATTCAGATGTGGCTGAGCGGAATAATATTATGAAAGACTACATAGGATGCTCACATACTAATCCATTTGAATAGATTCCAAATTACCTGTAGTGAACGTGAAGCTCTTTGTAAAAATTTACAAGCTAGATATCAATCAAAAAAGAGATATCAAGATTGATAATTACCGAGTGATTAATTGATTTGAGAAGGTCTTCACAATTTTAGGATTGATGGTATGTGCTTTAAAGTGTTGTTAAATAAAAATACAGAGTATTGCCAACATATCGTGTGCGAGATTTTTCTAGAGACTTTGTATGAAACTTGAGATTTATTTCCAGTCTTTTGAAATCTCAAGTATCAATGAAAATTTTACTAAAAGGTGATATAAAAAGATGTATAATACGAATGAGACTTCTCAAGATAACTAGAACCAAATGGAAAGAAATTTTCAGAAAAATATATTGAATAAGTTTTAGCGGACTAAATTACATATTAAATTCCCGATAGGATCCATTATAATTATGGCTGTTTTTTCTAATAAATATTAAACGGGTGTTGGAAGCGCAAAGACCTCATTTTGAAGAGTTATAGTTGATACTTTATAGTGTATTTCCTCATCAGATAGGCCATTAAATCTTCTATATACCGAAGTTAATGAATTCGCCGCTAGTGTTCTTGACGTATAGAAATTAAAATGAATACACTCTATACACCAAGTTTCATTCAAAACGTTTCGGTTCGTTTTCTCTTTTCAATACACAGACGAAGCGTAAAATAAATAAAGATCAAAATAAATATTAGCAGGGAATTTGTTGAGTTTAACTTGAGTTTAAAAAACTTAACTCGATCAATATTTATACTCTGATCTGATTTGATCTCTAAAAGTGACTTTTATTGCGAGATGGCAGCGAATGGAAAAATAATAAAAATTTATCAATGGAAAAGCTTGGTTTCAGAAACTTTCAGGGCAGAGACAGTTTTGACGCTACTACTATATTTAATTTACGATAACTTCTACAGCTTTGTGCGAATGGTCTAAGTTGGAAAGTGAAATTCTTTTTCTTGTACTTTTTTTTTTATTTGTGCTTTAACTTTTTTTATCTCAAATATCAAACCTATATAGACGCTATAATTAGAAAAGAAACACAAATAACGATATTTTCCATGAAATATATTTTTTTCAATTCATATCAATGGCTAGAGTATACTGGTCATCATTCAAAGCTTTGATAATAGCTTAAGTATATCAAAAAACGAAAAACCAGATCACCAAATGAGATCAAATAAATGGAATCCGAAAAATATAATTAAAACTGAAAAATCAATAATATAGCTGATGTGGTTCGTTTTAAAAAATTAGTGAGAGCTCGCGGGATTTCAGATTTTGATATTTTTCAGAATTCCAGAGATAATGTAGAATCACAAATTTGAATCAATGAATTTATCAATCCTCGTCACATGAAATTATATTAATAACAGCCGGTTTCGCAATACGTTTGAAGGAAGCTTTGAATTTAAAGTTTCCATTAAATTAAGTCGCGCGTTTCATAATTATTATTTAAACTTCAACTTTATGGTAAAGTTCAAAATATTTCACTTTAGCAGATTGAATTCTCCTCTGGCGGCAAACGTCAAATACAAACATAGGTTATGTTTATGTTTGAATTCTTAGCTTTTTTAGTTAAAGTACCAATTAGAATGGAATTGTGAAATCGACCGTAACTACCAAAAAACAGCATTTAAAATTGAAAAAAGCAGTAAATTGAAATAGGACATAGTTCGATGTTTTGATGGTATACAGGGTGTTTGAACAAAAGGTGATGCCATGTCTAGGATAGACAGACAATATGGGCCCTTGCCAGACGATCTACCGGTTAGAATGGATTTTTTTCAAATATTATAAGCAATGACAGCCCATAATAAAACATTTTTAAAATGTATTCTTTTTACGGACAAGTTTAACTCCCATAATTCACATTACCAAAAATTTCAATGTTGATATTTACTTGGATTTCTCAAGCAATCACTTATTCAAGATATTAGAAGATTTAACGCTAAACGAGCCATTTTTTAGGCACGATGGAGCTCCACCGAACTTTGATAGAAGGTGTCGTAATTGATTGAGTAACCAGTATCTTAAGTTTATGCTACAGAAGTAAATTTTCCTCAAGAATTGAAGAACAGTATTCAATGTCACTTCAATGACCATAGCTGACGCCGAACCGTTTATAAGATTATTGGATTCTTTAGAAAAAAGGATATACTTGATTTTTCGTGTAAACGGAAGACATTTTCAACACCTAATCTAATTGAAATCTAAATTGATACATTTATCATTCGTTCATACCAGCATCGGTTATTACTTCGTAATTTTCAAATCAAAATATTCCAAAAACGGTACACAGTATTGTGTTTTATCAAGAGTACCGTTTTGTTGTAAAATTAAATTAGATTTAAGAAATTTTACTCGATAAATTTAATACTGAAAAAGTCATGTTCAATACTATTTTGTCCGAAACGTGTAACTAGCGCCCTCTATGAAAGTCATTATGATCTTCCAAAATATATACGTATGAAAATTTTTTGTTAACGCCCTTTATCTTGAATACGGATGGCGTTACGAAAATTTTTACCAAGCAAACCCCAAATATTTTTCCGTTTTCTGTCTATCCCAGAGACGGGATCACTTTTTTTTAAACACCCTGCGTATCTGCAAAAAAAATTTAAGACTTTTGAGTACTATATCATCTAAAATGACTTTTGGTTCTATCGAATTCTTGATGAATGACTTCTTTCTCATCATAAATAGAAATTTTATAAAAAAAACTCATATGAATCTTTTCTGGCAATAGAAAGAATTCACAGAAGGCGATATTTCAATATAATCGTAATCACATACCGTGTCCTAAGAATATATAAGCCATAAACAGCGTAATGAAGGGAAATTCGTACAACGGGATTCCTTTTTCTATTTTCTCTATGCATAATATTTCCATTAAATACCAATCCAATCTGGCTTATGGTTCTGCGGTACGTAAAAATGTAACTTTTAAGCGATAACGGGTCTATCAAATATGCAAACGACGCTTCGCCGCTATTGAAAATAATGAATCGTTTGTAATTGGAAATATCGGTTGTGGTCGAAAACAATCACTTGATTTGCATAATACGCTCCATATATATATATATTGTTAAATCAAAAATAATTCCATATTCAGGCTTATTACTCATGATAATTATAATTCTGATAACATTAGATAAATTATATACTCCAGCCGGTCTTCGTAATCACTATTAAAATTCCACCTCCAATATTAGTAAGATTGATTATTACCATAATTTCAACTTTTTGATACCAACATTTCAGTGGTGTTTCAACCCTTTTTAAATCATATATTACACTTTTGTTGATGATATACTAACCCCAAAAATAACCCCATACATTATTTTTATGGATATAATTCATCACATTCGTTCCCTGATTTTCGCTGTGTAATACTGTTAATATTCATGAGCGACAGGTGAAATTTCGACTGAAAAACGTTGTACGAAAAACAAATTTCAACCAGACTCGCTTTTTTTCAGCCTGGCACGGAAAATCCTAGTCATTGATTTTTATGGATATTTTATATTGATAACACGTGACTGGTATTCGTGACATAAGACGGCTCACTTGTTTTATAAATTGACCGTTTAATGGAGTTCGAAATTTTCCCCTAAAGCCGTCGATATTATGTTAAATTCCAGTCTCGGCTAAGAAAATCGTTTTTCGATACTCGTCTCTTGTTTTTAAGCGGAATTTATAGGTTATTACTAGAAAAAAGACAGTTTACGGTGTAAATGTAATGTAAATATGTGAATATACATAGAAAATGAAGCTGGTATACAGGGTGTCCCACGACGAGTTAAAACTATCTGTATATGGCAAAATACTTATAGTAAAAACATCAAAATTTCTACGTTTGGGTTTTCGGATACGATCTTTTTAACTAATATATTTTCAAAGATATCCGAGTTTCAGTTCTACCGGAAGTCGATGGTAACTTTCTTATTTTGAATAAAATCCCCTGTATATTAATACATAATAATAACCTCAAAGATATGAGAATGGTTTCTAATCGGTTGCTTTAAGCAAGATCAGACGTATTTGAATCTATGTTGAAAAATTTTTCATTTTATACAGGGTGTGTATAAAAAGTGTTCAAAGTTTAACTTCATAATTATCAAATTTCTTTATTTTTTTTAAATAGAACCACCCGGTGTTTTTTATTTCAAAGCATTCAGCATACCTAAATCTCACTGCTATGTGGTCTAAATTTTATTTATTCATTATTAAATCGAGAACGAGCCAACAATTGAGTAATGACAGTGAAATAAGTGTCATTTATTACAAGCCTACTGGAAGTATACATAAAAATTTGAAACTTGTAATACAATAATAATTTAAAACCTCAAATATCTCGGAAACGACTAAAAGTTGGAATAGGATTAGTAAATACTATTTGATTTGATTTTTTTTACAAACCTTGACAAGATAAAAAAAAATTTTTATTTCTTAGTGCTTGTATCAAAGGGTCAAACTAAAATTTAGACCACACCTGCATCTCTAAATATTTACAGAAAACATTTAATATCTGGATAACGGTGAGGTTTAGGTATAGGAAAGTATACATGAATTTGCCTTATTTTCTACCCCTGAATGCATTAAAATAGGAAAAACCGGGTGATTCCGTTTAAAAAAAATAAAGAAATTTGATATTTATGAAGTTACACTTTGAACACTTTTTATACACACCCTATATAAAATGAAAAATTTTTCAACATAGAACCAAATACGTCTGATCTTGCTGATGTAGCAGGGTCAAACTTTTTACAAAAAAATTCATAACTCCTTTTTCTAAAAAAGTATATACTAAAATGTAGATTTCAAAAATGTATTAATATACAGGGGCCTTATTCAAAATAACAAAGTTACAGTCGATTTACAGTAGAACTGGAAGTCGGACATCTTTGAAAATATTTTAGTTAGAAAGATCGAAGATAGTTTCAACTCGTCGTGGGACTAGTATACTAAGTATATTACAGAAAATGTTATTTCAAAATATCCTCGAACTAGTTTATATTTGTTGAGAATAAATATTCATGTAAAGAAGCGCAACCCTCCATTAAATTGAGAAAATCATTGAAAGCTTTTATCTGTTTCTAGACATTTTTAGAATCTATAATTTGCTGCAGCAGTCGACGGCAATAGATTTCGCGTTCAAATAACTGAATTGATGAATATACAGGGTGTTTCAAAGAAAGGTTATCCGGTCTCTAGGATAGATAAAAAATATTTGGGATTTGCTCAGTAAAAATTTCGTAGCGCCATGTGCATTAGAATAAAAAGTGTTGAAGAAATCATCTTATCAAGTTTTATCAAGTATCATTGATATTGAATTGAATGAAGTTTCAAGTTCATTTGAAATTTTGCTTAATTAATCTAATATTGAAAAAGTTATGTTCAATACAACTTGGCACGAACCGTCCTCTATGAGAGTCAGACAAATTATTTGGATGTATGCTCTTCCAAAACATATTCGTATGAAATTTTAATTGCCAATAGTTGCGGTAAAATAGAAAAATCTTCAACGGTCTTTATCAAAAATTACAAAAATTTTTGACTGAGCAAAACCCAAATATTTTTCAGTTCTCTATCTATCCTAGAGACGGGATCACCTTTTTAAAAACTCCCTGTATAAGTTGACTGCAACAATCTCAGTATATTGTACGTAGCAAGAATAAATCACAATATTCATCTCGATTGCGCTATGCTTGTCCTAGAAATAACTATAACAAGCAAAACAAGAATTTTAAAATGACAAAGAAACATGAAACACAATGAATTGTTGATTCTTTTTAGTTGGATTCCCTTACATAATGGTCGCTAAGGAAGCTGTAGATAAAGATAGTGTGCGGTGCCGATATTAAATCAGCCCTAAAGCGTAAAGTTATCAATGAAAGAACAAATAGACTTCGTCCACATACAAGCTTCGTGAAACCATGGTCAGTTCTACCGAGAAATGAAGTTCATTTAACGCGACTCTCTCCAGGCCATACGCGACTGACCCATAGCTACTTATTTGATGCTAAACCTGAACCTAAACGTGACGAATGTCCATCTTTTAACGCAGAATGCTAATCATCAAATCTACCACGAATCATATCTGAAATTTTAGGACCTAAATACAATATTACTAACCTCAAACAGATCTCGATGATGCGAATTGTGTATTAAAAAAAATCAAGTGTTAACATTCAATTTAATCATTTAGGCTTCCCCAATCAGAATGTGAATATGAGTTATTGAGAATCCATAAAATCTCTGAACTTTCGTGATACTATTGCATTAATAGCTCAGTATATACATTTATTTGATACCAACAATGTCATTGATGATATACAACGATATTTGTACAAATAATTTACATATTAAATCATAATTTGTATTGTTTGCCTGACGACATATCAAAGTATTATTATCTTATAAGTATAGATTTTATGAATGCCCCTTTTTTCAGTCCTATATTAAAAATACCAATTCAATTTCCCTGAAAATGGCAGTGGAAGCAACCAAGAAGAAGTGTCTATACACGTATCATAACTGCTCGAAGGCATTGGATATCATGAATATAAAATTGGAATTTAAAAAGCGATGAAACATTGATAGATTCTCTCGAACGTACAATGTTTTTATGGGTATTTCTAATATCGTATTCATGAGACGAATCTTCTCAATCTGAGATGCACTAAATAGCAAAAGTTGAGAACATGATTAACTTGAAATTATAACGAAATATTCTTCTAGTTCACTACTATAAGTGTTGTATAGACAATGGAAGTATGCTTTATTTAGGTTAATGGAGTATTCTTTATCAAAGTAACGAATATATTTCAAATTAAAATTATTGATGGCTGTCAAGACATCAAAAATAATTATTCATATTTTTACTATTAATTGGGTGAGAATATGCCACATATCGTTGTCCAAAAACCACTGAAATGTGTTTAATATTCTACATCAGGATCATACTGGAATACTAGTCGAAGAAACAAATCTAATGTGAATGCTCGAAGAACTTGTGGGCATTGTTGCTTAATTACTCTACGTCTGTTTACTATGAATCTACGCGCTTCTCTTCGTTCTAATTGTCTTTGTTTATTTCGTTTATCTCGTGCCTCTTGTGATTGTGATTGACATTACTGCGCCGTGCTCACACGCACATCTGAATTGTTTAGTTCACCCGATGTTCGTGCTCTTATATGTACGAGATTTGATTGTTCAACGACTCAAATTGGTCCCTTTAAGTCTTGCTAGCATTGCTGAATGCTTATATTTGAGAAAAAGTTACTCAATACGTACACGTTTCTGTTTTGATTAAAGTTATTTACAAAACATGTGAAGTACAATATGTACAGGTACGATCATGGCTATGATAAGGATCATAGATTTCTACTCCATACACTTTTTCAAAGTTGTTCAATAAGTTGCATACCTTTTTACCTTTTTATTAATAAGAATCGTCAAGCTCTTCAAATTAGCCATTAACTGCCGAAATTATCTCTTCAATATTGGAAAATATTTAAACACTAAGCCATTTTTTCAAGCCTGAGAACAGAAAATAATCCGAGGAGGCTAAATATAACGAATAGGATGAATGAATCAACAATGCAAGATTTAATTCATTAATTTTGGCCATTGCAATAACGGATGTGTGAGCTGGTGTATTTTAATGATTAAACAACACTTCCTTTTAACCAAATGCGGCCGTTATTGCTCGATTTCTTCGCTGAAACTTTGTAATAAATTCGCATAATACCTGCCGTTGATAGTCGGAACCGAAAAAACCGACGCCATGACCTGTAGATGGAACGGTCATTGTCTTCTTCTATTAATTGCTCTTTAGTTACTAAGTCTTCTAGCTCGCGCAGTTTCAATCGACGATCATCCAGTACCGCTTGTGCGATGCAGGTATTCGCAGATCGTACGGCCTCTTTTAAACTCTGCTAGCCAATATTTTACTGTTGATAACGAAAGACGAAAATCTCACCCAGAGTAGAATCTAGGTCAGCTTTTATATTAGTTGACAATAGCATTTCAAATAAAATTATTGCACCACATAATTTTTTCCACGTTTACTATTGATGACTGCCAAACAAATACTAATCAACGTGGCATCTTTGAAGTTGAAACGTATGCTGTATAGATTGTCTACTATCTAATACGGTGGTATTTTTCAAGCAACTACCGCCATCTCTAGTTCAGGCCAGGTACTGGGATCATCCTAATAAATAAATATTGGATATAATAAAAGCAAAATGAAAAACAATTTCTTGTTAAAATCAACATTTGGATAACTTTACCTTATATTTGTTTAACGAGTTTTCTTTTGTGAAAGTTTCCGTTTACACATTGTTCGTCGTAGCCAATTTGAAATATTCTATTCTCAATAATTACAAAGGAAACTAAGTTGAACATTACGTTACATCCAATGTAGTAGTTTCCATATAACTTGTTAAACAGTGGCCGAAGCGATAGAATTACTGAAATAAATTAATTTCGTCTACATTAGCCCTTCAGACATGAAATTCACCAGTAACGGTTGTGTAATATTTGTCAAAATTTGTTACGAGCTTAGTTAGACTATCTAACGCCCTTAGATAGTTCATACTATCCCTTGGGGAAATGTTATACTGTAATAATTATCTTGATATTGATGTTACGGACATTATATCGTTCTGGCTGAGTTTATTGTGAATTTAAAAGCGTTTTTAACGATGGATTTTACACGATATTTAACTCAAACAATTAAATTTTTATAGTGTTCCGCTCTTGTAATTCTGAACAATACGAAATGTTCATATTTTTGAAAATACCAACAAAACGCGTGTAGAGTTTATTAAATTTACGATTTCTGGTCGCCATATTTTGTAACGTTATTTATATGAATAGTGTTTCCGAAAATGTCCGTTGACAGTTTTAATTTTATTCAAAAATTATGAACAATAATGGAATGGACACGCAAAAATGCATCATAAATATTTTAACGATGGTAATTTATATGTTTTAAATAAAAGGAAAAGATAAAATAATTTTGTTTATTTAAAATTATAGAGCTCAGTCTTAAAATTTACAGAACTTCTTCACAAAATTAAGTAGATTCTGGGAATTTTTTTTAAATTTCTTAATGTTTCCGAGCGACATTTTCTAGTAAAACTAATGAGATGTTTCTCTTTTTGTTACTAGAGCGTCTACTTTGACTCTAAAATTTATAAATAATAAATGTTTGAATGGTAGAAATCTCTAATACCGTTTTTAGTTAAGAAAATGTGTGTCTATGCCTTTTTTTATCGGATAAATTTCTTTCTGTAACGAAATAATTTCACGAATCAGTAATTTTACGAGAAAAACTGACTAAAATTTTGAATTAATAAGTAATTCATCTTTAAAAGAGAATCTCCAGTGTTTTTTGACAAGATAAATTAACGACCGGATATATGAATGAACAACAATAATTATTTATATTGATACAATTAAATTATTTAAATGAACAGTTACTAAATACATAATGATTACAAATTGTTTGTTTCGGTGTACTGATTTCTAAATTTTCTTCTCTTGTATTCATACATGTAGAATATTCATTTTCATTTTTCTCACTCGAGGCTCGGAAGGAACTAATAAGATTTTCGTGATGTTCCGGATCAATTTGGGGGTAGGTTTTGATGGAAAATGATGATGAGTACCCCTTTAATTATTTGTAATGTCGAATCCAATTTTAGTTGCAGAATATTTGGTCCAAGTAGAAATCGTATTAATACCCATTGGGTCATTTTTGTACCAACCTTAACAATTTTTGATTTACCACAAGGGATTTGGAGTTAGAATAAGTCGTAAAGATGTTATGTTTTCTTTTTTGTAACAGTAATTTTAACAATACAACGGGAAAAATACCTTCATCTATTTCATTTTTTGTTATCCATTTGCTATTTGCCAATTTTTTCGAGCCACCCTATGCCGTCTTTGAAAACATTGTATTGTATTCAAATATTCTTGTTGGAGTTCCATCATGATTTTTTTCTTCAAAATTTGCAGCTTCTGGTATCCCTCCAAGCTAATTCATAAGAAGCTATATGAAATAATCTTTCTGTAATCCCTCTGGGTTGTCTATATTCCACAATTTAACCATTTTTTACTCTATCTTTCTTATTCAATGCTACAGAACTTACTTTTCTTTTCTCTGGAATAACTTGTAATTCTTTGCGTTTACTATTTCTCGCATCACGAGCTTTCTTAAAAGTTATTTCGATAAAAAGATCAAAGCTAATATTATATTCATTGAAATATTTTTCTTGAATTATCTTCGCTGTTGAATTCAAAGTTTATTCAACTGCATATACTTTATAATCTCTTTTTCATATTATAGACCCAATCCTTCAATATGTCTGCTACTTTTTGTAACGGAATTATTTTCTACAGTTCGTAATTTCGTACTTGACAAAACTCCATAAATTGTCTCATTATTGACGCTTTGGTATGTTTTGTGGATTACTGGATTACTTTTTCTATATTTTTTGTTATTTGTTGGGTCGAAACTCCCCCAAAACGATTCATGTTGTAATGTTTCAGTATCAATTATCAACAATACTCAAATAACTGCTATAGCAGACATTAAATTGATGTAGACACTTAAGATGAACAGGCGTTTTTATCTGTGATAAAAAAGGAATCACCTCTATTATCGCTGACAAAATAGTCATTTTTAAATGACACATTTTACATAGGAGTTGATTTATCTTTTATAAAATTGGTTAAAACTATTGTATTGTGTGTATTTTCAACATAAATACTGCAGTTTTTTGTATTTGCTTCCTGTATTTCATGTGAAAGCCCTACAAATTTATGATGTTTTTTGAATATGGCCAATTTTTGATGCTCAGTATGTTGTTAGAGATTGATTACTTGAAAATATTGTCATAAATCTTCTAATTTGTCTCATAATAATCCCTCCCCAAATCATTTAAATCTCTAATCGATAAAGTGAGGCAATATATCACATATGGGATAATAATGAGAGTTGTTTCTGGTTTTGTTTTGCGTGGATGTACAAAAATTGCTCTGTTTCTCTACCAATAAAGAGATCAACTACGATTTGTTTTGATCAAGACAAACGATCGTCGAAAAGAATGACAGTTAAAATGTGCGGATTCGTTTAAGCGATCCCATCAATATCGTTAATAATTGAAATACATGGATTCGGTTGAGAAAAGTTGAAAAATCTATACAATTGATTTTAATAGAAAAATATAGCTTAGTAAAACTGAAAAACTCGCTTTTATAGCATATGAAACTAAAAAGTGAAAAATAATAAGTTTAAAACAATAGTGAATGTAAAATATTTGTATTATTGTGAAAAAAGCGTCGGGCGCTCGATGTACATGAAATATGGAAACTGTTCCATTGGATGTAACGTAATGTTCAACTTAGTTTCCTTTGTAATTATTGAGAGAATATTTCAAATAGGCTACGTTGAACAATGTGGAAACAGAAACTTCCACAAAAGCAAATTGATTATAGAAATATGAGGTAAAAGTAGCAAAATTTTGATTTTAACAAGAATTTGTTTTTATTTTGCTTTTATCGTATACAATATTTATTTACGAGGATAGTTCCAAAAGTACCTGGCTTGACCTAGAGATAACGGTAGTTGCTTGAAAAATACCACTGTATTAGAACTTAGACAATCTATACAGCATACGTTGTTTATTTTTTATTTGACAGTCATTAAAAATAAACGTATCCAGTGAATTTGTAAACATGGACTGATCCTTCGTTATCAACAGTAAAATATTGGCTAATAGAGTTTAAACAATTCCGTACGACTTGCCAAGCCAGCATTGCAGTGGTCGATCAAATGAGATAAGGTGGTACAAAAATGTGGAAAAAAATCCACAAAGTGGTACTGGATGATCGTTGACTGAATATGCGCGAGCTAGTAGATATAGTAGGCATTTCAAAAAGTGCAGCACATCGCATATTAACTGCAAATTTGGACATGAGAAAGCTGTGCGCAATATTGGTGCCGCTTTTGCTCACAATGGTTGGGTTAGGCTGGGTTAGGTTAGGTTAGGTTAGGTTAGGTTAGGTTAGGTAAGGGTAGGTTAGGTTAGGTTAGGTTAGCAACAAAAACAGCGACATGAATGATTTGTTTAAAGGATCCTATCATTATCAATTCAGCTCAGAAATACTAAAAAATACGATTTCATAGCATATGAAATTAAAAAAGTGAAAAATAATTCTCAAATTAATTTATAACAATAAAAAAAACACGTTTTAGTTTCATATGCTATGGAATAGCGTTTTTTTCTAACTATAATCATCATTCCACTTTTAAGATCGATTTATTGTCAAATTTTTTCTCCAAGTTCTAGTCGTTATATGTATAGTATAGTAAATCTCCAATAAAGGGCAGACAGTTTTAAAATTTGTTTAGATGTAAAACTGGCACTGATAATTACTAAAAAAAATTCTACAGCGTAGACGGGATTTGAACTCACGACCAGCAAATCCGGAGGTTGACGCCTTAGCCAGCTAACGAACGCTGTGGTGGGATATACTAACAGTAATAAGTCACTAGCTTTAGTGAAACAAGCTCACAAATCCACATACAAATGAAGCTAATAATAAAAGCGTGTTGAACTTAATATAATTCAATTATTGTTAAAACAATAAATATTTTCTATATGTTATTTATTGCTTCATAAACCTTTAATATTCTACTCAATCTATGAGTCAATTATTATCAAACGATAGTGCTTACTACGAAAACATTATAAATTTTCCACACTTCTTTCAATATTTTGTTGGATTCTTATATTTTCCTGTTCATCTGTATGTAATTCCTGGATATCGAGGATTGTGAGTCCTAAGTAAATAGCATCCTTTATTGTCCTTAATTCGCATTTAGATGGTCGTTTATATGATCTATTTTAAGTAGCCTCCCTTTTAACATAAATTACTATTCTATTTAGCTGGTGGTAAAGTGAAATTTTAGGGTTAACTGTCAAATAATTAGATTAAATGTTACTTTTGTTACAACATGAATTCAATTACGACAAAACAATACACACTATACCATCATAAAACGTTTTATTATCCCATCAAATTGATTTTAATACGTTATGTGTATATGCGCTATAATATTTCGTGATTCGATATTAGATTAAAGGATATTATTTCACAAA
The DNA here is from genome assembly GCF_026250575.1 of Diorhabda carinulata. Taxonomy (NCBI): domain Eukaryota; kingdom Metazoa; phylum Arthropoda; class Insecta; order Coleoptera; family Chrysomelidae; genus Diorhabda; species Diorhabda carinulata. Next base: position 10,156,760 of record NC_079472.1, on the reverse strand, counting down.
AAATGTTGCAGATAATGAACAAAAGCCGTTAATATATTCTAACAGCATAAAAGGATCATTTTGCTACGAATAAAACTATCACACAGAAAAATTAATAATCTACATAGACTTTAATGATGGTTTTATAATTCGGTCTCAAAAAATATTTTTGTTAAAAGAAATACTCGGTCAAAAAGTGGTTACATTTTATATTTCGAGTAAAAAAGCGGCACGGCCGTACCATCCTTTTCTCGAAGCAGTTCAAGCTATTTTCGACCCCCTATAATTCCGTTGTGAATTAAACAGATCTTTCCTTTTTTCGGAAAAAAATGAACTTTCTTATTTCAAATAGATCACCCTATATATTTTGTGTTCGTAGAAATCTTTATTTGTTGTTCCCAATAAAACCCCATGGTTGTGCAAAGAAGTCCAAGCACAATGCATCGAAAAAAAAAGGCTTATCTAAAACACATGACAACTAAAACGTCGGAAGACTACGATGACTATAACAGGGTAAGAAACGACACCAATACACTAGTAAGGCAAAAAAAACAGTATTGGGAAGCATTTTAAAAAAAATTGAAAATGACTTTGATGGCCTTCAAAAACAGATGTGGAGATTATTCATCAGAAGTCAGAGAAAAGAATATATTAGCTCAAACTACATATCAAAGGAAACTTGGGTCCAATATCGTGAAAAATTGTATACAAAAGAAGATACAGAAAGCATACCGGACACTCCAGAAATCACAACTAACGAAGTAGCTGCAATAGAAAAAAGAAATGTAGAAACTGCATTAATGAAACTTAAGAATAGAAAAAACCCAGGTCCAAATTAACTTCTTAAATACGGCGGAAGAAGCCTGAAACAGCAGCTAACAGCTGTAACTCGCAAAATCCTATTACATCAAAAAATTCCGGATGAATGGCGCCTAAGTACCACAATTTCACTGTTCAAAAAAGAAGACAAAAAACTACCTAGACATAAATCTTCTAAATACAACCTTCAAGCTAGTAACAAAGATGATATGACAAACAAAATAAATGAACTCACCACATTTAGCGATGAACAGCAAGGGTTCAGATCTGGAAGATTTTGTACAAATAACTGAAAATCCATCGAGTATAACAAACCGGCGTTCATGTGTTTTATAGACCTGGCAAAGGCATTTGACCAAATACAACCGGAGGGCGTAGCTTCAATACAACAGGCAAATTCCATACAACATCATAAAAACTATCAAAAACATTTACCAGAGAAACAAAATACAGGTCAAAATCAATGGCGCCACTACCAAAGAAATTTCTGTAAAAAATGGTATTCAACAAGGAGATTCTCTTATTGTTATGGACGAAGTAATAAAAAGCACTGGTAACCCGAAAGGGTATAAAATACGGAACAAAGACGTCAAGATCCTATGCTATGCCGATGATGCTGTTCTGATTGCAGAAAACGAAGATGACCTACAAAGATTACTATACAAATTCAACACAACGGCAAAAAGTTTAAAAATGACCTACATCAAAAACGAAATGCATGACCACCTCAAAAACACCTTTCAGATTAAAACTGGTTGTAGATGATGAAATTATAGAACAAGAGATGAAATTTAAATATCTAGGCATAGAAGTATCAGGATACGGTGATATCGAAGAAACCAAGCGGCAAAAGCAGCAAGAACCTTAGCTTATCTGAATGATATAAAACAAATATCGGAATCGAGACCAAATCCTGAATCTACAAGGCTGTCATCCGGCATCTATTAACATAGAGACCAAACACATCGAAGACAAAGAGAATATTAGAAACCACCGAAATGAAAATGGTATGCAGGATCGCTGGAAAAACACTTTTTGACAGGGAGAGAAGCGAGGACATTAGATCGAATTAATGACGACCAGAATGGTCAAAATAGCTAGAGACAAGTCGCCCTTAGGGCGTCGAAGTGTTCGAAGACCTTGCAAGAGATGGAGCGACAACCTCTCTAATAATTAAACGGCAAAGCATACGAGGTAAAACAAGCATTTTGCTTACATTGAAGAAAGAAGAAAAAGAAGAAGAAATCCTTAAGAAATACTGATTATATTTCATGTGATATTCTCTATACCTATATGCCATAATTTTGGAGTTATAGCTACATTTACAGTATCTCCACCAAAGTTACTCGTTTAATTTGAATATTCTTCAATAATTTATGTACTAATACAAATCTCGTGACAAAGTCTAATGTCATTAAGTTAGTAAAAAGTTTAACAAAACTGGTGCAATCAAATATTTATCCAAATCACGGCGCAGAAAACCTACAACAATCTAAATACGCCGGACCATTTAAGTTACCGTCAATGAAAAAGGAATCAATTATTTTGTCGCCTATTAATCCAACCCATACATTCAGTTTTTCGTGATATTGGGTGTGGGATTAAACGCATCCAACGAGGATTGTTACGTGGCCAGTACGCAAAACTCAGCATTACTCACAAAATTTGGATCGTTTTGATTGTAACATTTTTCTATCATTAGGTCTGCAAACTCTTCACGTCTATCAAAATTGTCACCTGACAATTCTTGAACCAACGTTTCTTTTTATGGATGGAATTTAACATCACGTAAAATTTTCATTACGGATGTTTGCGAAATATCAAGTTCCCTGGATATTTGTGTAGTACTCAAGTGTGGATCATCTTCTAACAGGACACAAACATATAAAGATTTGTTTTCAGTAGATACAGTTTTTCTGCGCCCTGATTTAGATAAATCTTTTACTGAATCAGCTTCGTTAAACTTTTTCACTAATTTCTTGACAGTAGATCTTGTTATGGGATTTTGGTTAGGATATAAATTATTACACGTCTCTTGTTGACTTCTACGCCTACTACGACTTCTATCACAAGACCCCTGTACACAAAAATCGTACAATCGTTTTCGAGATAATTCCATACATCAAACTAACTCTATATAATAAAACAAAACGAATGATTAAATATATAGAAAAATAATTTGTAAAATATACTTACATTTAATAAAGAACATGTTTATGAGCTTAGTACTGTCAATAATTGAATTTGAATTTATTAACAGAGGTTATGAAGTATTCACATCCGGTCAAGCTACGTGGTACTTTCAAGAGTTATAAGTCTGAGCGGGTTACATCTAATTAATGTCGACTTTGGAAGTATTAAAGCGCAGAATTTCTCAATTTGCGAATACAATACACTAAGAATCATTTACCGTTTAGACTTGTTGAAAATTGTAAAATCAAAACCTCCGAGAAAAATCCATTCCAAAGAAAGGGAGTGGACTTTGAGATAAACTGTAGCTGAAACTCAAGAAGTAGTATCGTAATAAGTAGAGGGTACTGGAAAGGAAAAAAGCTCGCGAAATGGGTCTTTAGGCCGGTCCTGTCCAGATACAACGGAATTTTCAAATTCGGCGAATTCGTGCGGCGCATTTGATTTGTTTTTTATAAATTGCGGACGTGCCTTTGATGAGCTTCTTATCATAGGCGGTTTATTACAGTATTTCTTTTAAATAATCTCTAGGAAAGTCTATTTATTTATTTCTTGTGATTCTTTTTGTTCTAGAACATTGTAGAATTCTAAATGTGGTATATAAATAAGTTTATGTAGCGCAGTTAGTTACTTTTAAATGAATAGTTGTAGTGAAAAGAAGGAATTAGTAGTGGAAGTAATCGCAAAAATTATTTACGTGAAATTTATAAGTAAATTATTATAAGTTAAGTGCATTGTATACTGTGTAAATAAATTAAGAATGTTAGAGACAGTGTTTATTAATTTAACACGTGATAACTTAAAACAGATGGTCCCTTAAGTAAGGACTGACTAAATCAACCGACTTGGTATTACATGGATCTCACAACTTTTTATGGTAAAAGAACTGAGTTGGTTGGTTGGTTTTTTTACAAGTTGTAACTTTAATGGCATTAATATACTACGGCGTGTTGGGAGTGGTCGCAAAAGGTAAAGAATAAGTTAAGCGCGCTTTTTGCCGTGAATAATTCCAATCCTATTAAGGAATATAACATGTAAACATGAAGTAAGCGACAACAACGTTCAAAGTAATTTTGTCTCTAGAAGCTAAACTTTAAATAATAATCGTGTACTTGAAATATTATAGAGCTTAAAGTGTTGAGAGCACGAGAGTAATTACTAATACGAAGAACTGCACTTGAATAATTTTCAAATGAAAGAAATAAAATGTACCGTGGTGTTAATATGAATATGGAAAATACATCAAAACCTCTAATCCAATATATTTAATCAAAAAGCTCGGAATATTTGTACTGTATGTTAATTTCAATACACTCCTATTTCCTGTTTTGTTTATTCTACTTATTTCAATTACCTTTGCTTTTTGCTTAATGTTTTATAGAATGATCGGATTTCTCTATTTCAATTCCATTTATTTAATCTCTTAACGTCTTGTTTTCATTTGTTGTGAAAAGTCTGAAAGAAAACAAAAGTCGTTCTAAAAAGTGAAAATTTCTCGGCATAGAAGAAAAACAATTCATAAATTGAATGTTTTCGTGAGGTGATTGTTCTTCGTTGCAACGGGCGATGCAAGGCAGACACAATTAAATGTTCATTAACATTTTTAAAAGTCGAAGGACGAAGTTCACTGAAACGTAAACAACATTAATTTAGTTTAAAACACCAACCGACCAACGAATGAATCAAGTAACTAGAACTAATCTCAATTGAGTAATGAAGTTTAGCAGTTTTCAAAGAAACATTGTAATTACTTTTAGTTTTGCAATATAAACGATTTTTCATTCGTTTGTCGCTTCCGTTTCCGTCTGTGAATTGGAAAAAGAGACTTGAAATACTGACAATATACAGCTAAAGATGTTTCAAATCAATGAAAAATCCCTGGGGTATATATCTAGAGAATTCAATAGATGACCAAGCAAATGGAACGTAGTTTTTCAATCATGATACTATCTAAAATGATTCTTATCATTTACGGGTGTTATATATTATATGTTTGTGTTAAAAACGATATGATGATACTTGTAATATTCACTGGTCTTCTTACATACTTTATTTTCCATCGAGAAATAACTAGTAAAGTTTCTTAAGCAATAAAGTTATAAGGCTACGCCATCTGTTCGTCAGAAACTAGACTTATCGAATGATGTAGTGTTTGATGAAAAATTTGAAACTTTTTTATTCATAACTCGACGAGAGGGAGAATAAAAACTTTTAATTAAACCAGGACCTAAAGGAATTAGAAAGACCGCGTTGTTTCTGTTAGTAAAATTAATATGCGCTTGAAACAAACAAAACTGCTCTTTCACAACGTTCATATGTCAAAATTACAATAAAACGTATGAATATCAAATCAAAAATCTCTAAACGTATTTTATTACAAATAATAAAGTGCAAGTTCTAAAAAAAACTGCAAATAAAGAGAGGAATTTATGTATTTGACGCGAACGGTCTCTGATTAAACACTGAGAAAACTCTGGTTTTATCCTATAAAGGAGCTTCACCAGCTCTAAAACTCACAGTGACTTGATACGATTATCAAATTCGATCAAATTTCTTGGTCTACATATTGACGGTGCCATTCAATGATCTGTACATGTAGAGACTTGACGAAGAAATTATCATTCGCTTGTTTTGCGATTAAATTTGTGTCTGAACAGTACTGTTTTAACATCTTACTACTCGTTGTTCCAATCGCATCTTTGATATGGTTTGCCTTTCTGGGGGTCTTTGAACATCTTCTATTCGTTATATTTTTGGTTTGAGTAGTAGAACGCATTGCCAATTCTATTTTTAAAAATTCAAAACTCCTCGCTCTTTTAGAATCTGTTTGTATGGTTTGCAAACACTTAACATAACTCAACTGAGAGACCCATTCGTGCCTACGCTACTAGAAAAAAAAGAATTTATACATTTACTTAACTATACTCACTTCTGATCTGGTAAAAAACTATCCTGTCAACCAGTACCCTAAAATACCTAGGAAACATCGCTAAACAAGTACAAAAAGCTCAGATTGCAATGGGCAGACTTTACTCTCTCATTTTTAACCACAATAAACTCGCCACCATAAACAAATTTTTATTATATAAACAAATCATAAGACCTATTTCAACATACGCAGCCCCAGTCTACTACACAGATACCAAACAAAATTTCCGCACCCTCCAGGTGTTACTAAACCTCCGCTATTAAATATTTATGCTACCCAAAACTTCCTAAAACCTCGTGGTTACATGACATGCCGACATACCCAGTGTCAAGGATTTCATAATAAAAATTTCAACAATCTTTTAAAATTATTATCTGCCAAAAGAACTTCGAGAAAAACTCAAAGCAGCAAATCGCTCAGGAGATATCCACGACAGTATGTGTAGGCTTCTGCCTGGTTCACTAATCACATAGTTTGGTGAAAAATTCTTCCAAATTTTATTAATACCAAAATCATCGTAAATTAAAACTTCCACATATTAATACGAATTATAATCGTCAGCCATGTTGTCTTCTCGAAATCTGAAGCCCCGATCGATATTTGAGACCCTGCTTTTCGAAGATATTTGAGCCGAAAGATTCTGGGAGTCACAACTTTATACCAGGGACGAACTAATTGTACCTATCAAACTTGTGGATAATGCCCCGTTGCAAGGAACCAGAACATCGGCCAACGTATATATTTGTTAATCAATTGATGAAATGTAACTAGGAAATTAGAAAATAATAGTTATTTGTAGCCCAAGGAGTTTGTTGGACAAGTCTGAAAATTGCGAGACGACTCCAACAAAGTAGTATTTCAGCCGCGGCGTACACAACATTTTTTAAACGACGCATAAAATCCAAAACTTTTCAATTACACTGGAGAAAGAAAATAAATAATAGAAAATTATAAACATTTTATTTATTGAAGTAATGTTGACTGTACCTCCAGGACAATTATTAATATTTATTGGATTGGATGCAGATGGAATATGTATATCTCTACTAGATGTTGATGAAATCTCTGTAGATGTGTTTGTGTCATCGAAGTGAAACTGTCAACTGTCAACATTGAAGTGGCTAAGGTCGCATTCAAGGAAGTTAAAATTGTCTACTCCCGTCCCGAAAGTGTTTTGCAGTACGGAACTGTCACTTTCACTACATGGAACACTTAAAACGCACATTTTGGTATGTAAATGAATAAAGAACGACGAACTTTCAGACGGCATCGTCTGAAAAAACATTTTTAATAATAATAATGAATCAGTTACCTTAGGAATTGAAAATGGTAAATGAATTTAATAAGTTCCGAAGAATGACAAAGACATTTCTGCTTGAAAGACCTTCATTTGAGATGTCGACTTATCAAACGGTTTTAAGGGGATACTGAAAATATGCTTGAATTTTAACAAAAAGCGATAATCTTACAACATGTAAGCCGATTATGCTTCACGTTGAAGCACCTATTTAATTACGTGAAAGTTACATACATTCAACCGACGAATGCTGGAAAAAACAGCTTTATTTTATAGAATTAATTAGTAGCAGACATGACCTTTTAAGAGAACCTATTTTAGCCGTGTAGAAATCCCTAAAAAGCATTATCACGAACAAAAAAAGGCTTAGGTTAAATTAATTGTTCTCATTTATTAGCAATTCAGAAAGAATTTCACAGAAATGTTCTACAACGATTTGTATGCAAAACGGTTTCTGTTGTTTTCTATCGGAACTAGTGGAGAACATTTGTTATCAAAGTATATATTATTATACGAAGATTAAAGAGAAAAATAAGCTTCATTGCTATAAGAAAATCTTAAAATTTTATGGACAAAGTAACACACTTTTATATGATGTATAATTATACCTCTGCATAAAATAGGAGATAAAAATCAAACATCAAGTTATCGCCCAATTACACTCCTTCAAATTGGTCAAAAAGAGGCTTTTATCATTTCTGTTTAAATATAAAATACTTACTACCCATCAATTTGGGTTTTTGAGTAACAAATGCACAAATGATGCTTTAATCTCCCTTCTAAATAATGTCTACTCTAACCTAAACAGTCATCAATCCACTGCGACAACTTTTTGTGATTTTTCAGATTGTGTTAATCATAATATTTTAATTAACAAATTGCAATGCTACAGTTTCAGAGGAACATCTCTCGCATGGATTAAGTCATACCTTGCCAACAGAAGTCAGCTTGTAAGGGTCGAAACAACGATGTCTTCTTGCAAGCCAATAGAATGTGGAGTGCACCAAGGCTCAGTACTAGGCCCTATTCTTCTTATTCTGTTTATAAACGGCATTGCCACTGGAATATAAACTAAAAATTCCTCAACGATATGAAAACGGCACCTCAACTCGATCCTCTTTTTATTAGTTTGAGTGATCCAGTTAATTAATTGATTAATTTCTCGTTTATTTCTTTAGAGAAAAGTGCTTTTTTATTATGCCCTTATTGAGTCGCATCTCTCATATGCTCTTTCCTTCTGGGGTACGTGCGGTGCGACTCAATTTGAGTTTCAAACTACAAAAGAGAGCTATTAGATATTCACTCGGACTAAACAGCAGGGCTCACTGCAGGGAATTCTTTAAAAGATTAAAAATTCTGACTCTTCCTTTCTCTAACACGGCACGGCTATCCACGGAGCACGACCTTTACCTACCTACTCCACGTTCAAAATTAGTTGAGGGCTCAATATTTTACAATGCAAAAAAATGCACAATCACTTGCCAATTGAAATCAAATCGTTACCCTTTTTCAGGATTTTGCAATAATTTGAGAGAGCATATTTACTCACCTTCTACTCTGTAAACCTAAAACTGAACCCTGTGTTACACCATAGTCAATTGGAAAATTACTCGAATCTTTACCATTAGCTCCTACCAGTTGTTTTCTACATTCAAGGTAAGATACAAACTATTTTAAAGGAAACAGCTCAAACACAATCGTAGGCATTAGTGAAATCACCGAAAACCGAAGTCGTATAAAATTTATTGTTAAGTAATATATTTCATTAAGAGAGGGAAATGTTTTATTGGCAAAAACATTGTTACAATTTGTAGACAAAACCTTGTAAAAACTAAAAAACTGAAAACTAAAAGGACAGAAAACATAGCGTCATTAGTGCATTCATTAGGTAAGAAACCAAATAGTTGAGCTTTCAAGACTTTATGTTCAAAAAGAAAAAGCAATAGACGGTTTTTCATTAGTCTTTCAATTATCTTCTGTAATATTGATAATCAAGTAATAGGAATATAGTTACTAGTGTTATTTTTATCACTACCCTTGTGCAGGGAAACAATTAAAGCCGTTTTTAGACAGCTCGGAGAAAGCAGCTTTTCAAAGGATTCGTTGATTAGAGAACATTAAACGTTAATCATCACTTTTAGAAAATTTAAAAATAATATATTGTTTTTTTTTTTATTTATTCATACTCTTTCTATTCGTGAGGTGAGTTATAAACACTGTCTCTTACGTTGTTTATTTATTTAAACACTTAGCACTACACTTAACTAGCTCATAATAATTAACTAATCACTAACACTTAGTTAACTTAAATTCTTCAGTTACTTTCTATTTCATTCTGTTCACTGTGAGTATTTATTATAAACTAACTAACTGCGCTACACAAACTCGTTTATATATCCAAGAAGGCGTTCTCAAAAATTATAGAAAATAAAGAAACAAAACAAATGAATTAAATATGTGAAGATTGTCTATAAATTTTTTATAAGATACAAGAATCATCTCATGTTCTTAATAATTTATAAAATATTTCATTTACAGTACCGTGTGAGATTGAAATGAACAATATATGCATAAATCCTTCAAAATTATAAAGTAATATAACCAACCACAGTGTCTATTGTTCAAGCTTTTTTCCATCTCACATATATTATTTCCAAAAGCTCGGTAGGCGAAAGTCTATTCAGTTTTTATGAACCCCTCTTTTTTGTAGGCATATTTGTATACGAGGAACTTTAAGCTTACGTTCACTGAATTGCTTTTTGTGAACTTTATGTGTCACGTTTACGCAGAAACCACACATGAGAAACATTATGTTTCCGGTTGAAGGTTTCTTTTTCTAATTACATTTTTAATTGAAAGCTACTTCCAGTTCAATTATTATAACAATAATTGAGTATATCGAAACTGTTCTCTATAAATAAAATAATGTAATATTTATTATTTATATATTATTTATTTACACTCTTTCTATTCGTGGGGTGAATTTATAAACACTGTCTCTCGCATTCTCAATTTATTTAAACAATTTACACTACACTTAACTAACTCATAACAATTAACTAATAACTAACACTTAAATAACTTATATAATTTATTTAAATTCTTCGGTTACTTTCTATTCCGTTCTGTTCAATATGACTATTTATTATAAACTAACTAACTGCAATACACAAACTCGTTTATATATCCAAAAAGAAGCGCTCAAAATTATAAAAAATAAATAAACAAAACAATTAAATAAATTTCCTTAATTTCTTATTTCTTGAACCTTTTCATATGTTTATGCTTCTTTGATTCAAAAATATTGAGATAATATTGAAAATGGATTGTGATTAGAATATTTTTTAATAAAACATGATTCTAATATTACAAGTTCGAATAGATTATTCCATAGAACGGATTAAATTGTCTGTTAACTTAATTAAAAATGAACATTTAATTAGACATAGCTCAACAATGCCTCTAATAACAGCGTAGAGTCACAAGCTAAATATAAAGGAATCCGTTTAGGTCTTGTTGTGCTTGATCGAATTAAACAGATCACCTGTCAATTCCAATTTCACTTTGATTAAAGGCCAACTGGATTCCTGTGTGTTAATATCAACCATACAACCAATTATAGTTAAAATTTATTATACGACGAAGCTAAATCATACTTTTATTGGATCAGAATAAATTTAGGGACTCATACAAACAGTTCTCATCATAGTTCACTCCCCAAAAAAATTTCAATTCAAAGAATATTTATTTTTATTTTGAGATAAGAAAATAGTTGAGACTTGAATCGAAAACGTGATACAGTTTATTAACCCCCGTAGTTTGAAAATAAATTCATTAAGTAGATTTATAATCAACCTTACGACGTTGTAATTCAACAGTAGTATGCCCTAATTACTTTCACTCTATTATGTGAGGTGAAGGAAGTGCTAAAAGTTATTCTAAGTAACATTAAACTTTCAGTTAATTTGTATATATGTTCGGGAATAAATCAGGCTCAAACTATATTGAAATTCAAGAAAAACATTTATCAATTCCAAATTCTTCTTCAAGTTAATAAACTGAAAGGTTAGTACAGGTAAATTAAGCGATTTTGAGCTATAACCTCAAATTTAATTTCGCAGTTTTGATTTTCTAGATTCTAGGAAGTTTTGGGATACTGAAACGCGAGTAACTCGAAAACTATTAGGAATTCGAAGAAAACTGTCGTAACAAAAATGTAGAGTACAAAATTTTCTACAAATTGATTACAAGCATTTTTTCCTAACCTCAAAATTTTCACCGTGGAATGGGTTAATGTACTCAAAAACATTTTGAATTGCTTATAACTCGAAAACTATGAGGATTTCGATACAAACTGCCGGGGCAAAAAATATGGAGCACAACATTCTGTACAAAAAAGGTTTAAATTTTTTCCTAACCTCAAAGTTTTCATTATAAAATGGGTTTGAACGCTCAAATATATTTTGTATCGCGAATAACTCGAAAATTACGTAGAATCCGGATAAAAATTCCAGAGCCGAAACTGTAAAGCACAAAATGAGTACCCACATTTTAGTAAAAGAGTGACTATTAAGAAGTCTGTGAATAATGAAATAATAATCAATCGATAACAAATATAGTGTTCATGATCGCGTTTTTTAAAAGTTAGTTTCCTCTTCATTTCGCAAGAATTTTGAAAATTACAGCTTACCCGAGTAGAAAATAGAGATCGTAACCATCGATTTTTTGAAAACGAAGTAATTTCTCAAGAGTTAGAGCAGTTTCAGTATGCGCCAGGAACGAAAATTGGCTTAAATTCTCACGGGTGGGAATTCGCTAGCGGATGTTCCGGCTTTCGTCGTTTAAAGAAAAAAATGACTAGAGAACTTTTTTGTAGAGAATTTTGTCATCTACTTTTTTTGTTTGGACAATTTTTTTCGAATTCCTCTTAATTTTCAAGTTTCAAATTTTTTTTGAGTTACAAGTTCCTGAAATGCGAAAACCCTTGCCCGAAACCTTTGAGAATCTAGAAAATCAGAAGCGCCCAATTTAATTTCGGGTTTAATGTACATTTTTATATATCTTTTCATAAGTTATCACTAATATTTCAAATAATTTTCATTGAAACTTGAAGAACACAATGCAATTCGTTGCAGAAATTGTTAGGAAACTACAATAGGACAAAACATGATTTTATTCAAAAATTTTGATAAATATAATAGCAAGTAAATCTACAAATTATTTATTCGCAATTTTATCATTGTTTTGCGCGAATTTCTAGCTTTTTATCTTATTTTCCAATTAGTTTTTTAAGCTGAATTTGGAGAGTTGGTTAATGTGGAAGTTTCAATTAGATCGTGGTGGAAACTTCGGTAGATAACTTGAAAATGCAACGCTAATCGTAAATTAGTTGTGTTAGCATGAAACTTTTAATTAAAACATTGTATCACAAATTCATTAATAAGAGTAAGATCGATTGATAAATCGCTTCATCCAAGCTTTTCTTCTTTATAGCAAGTTTTCACACAAAAACCTGATGAGAAAGACAGAAAAATTCACGTAGAAAATGGAAATTCATGAGATTGATTCAATAAACTCATTATTAATTACAATCCCCTGTATAAAATTTCTTAATTAATATATTTACCGAAAACTAACCCTATATTGTACTTAAGCGAAAAACAAATTCTGTTAAACAATTATTAAATTCCACAATAAAGTTATTTGGGAGTTTTGGAAGTTTGTTTAACGAGCTTTGCGGTTTTGAATATATGGTTGAGGCAATTAGCTTTTAGTACCAAAACAAAACGTTTTTTATTTGTTAAACATTTTCCTTATTCACAAATATTATCACAAAAACAGTTTTATTGAATTTGTTAACTTCGCTACATATTTTTGGCAATTTGATAGCTTTTTCAGACAAAAGTTTACGTGTGCTCAATCACAACAAGGCACTTATAGATTATAAATGAGAAAATTCAAATGCTTAATGAAATAGTTCTAATAATAGAATTAGATTGAAATGAAAACATCAGTAAAGCAACATTTACACCCAGCAATCAGGTAAGTTTTAAAAGCTTGAAACTTTGATTCGGACATTCTGTATATATAAACGTGTTTGCCCTCTTCAACTTAATGGAGTGTTTGAAATTTGAATGATAAATCCTGAGTTTCTGAACACAATCTACAGTTAATATCCCGTATCGAATTAACTGACATTAACATCCGCCATTTCTGGCAATCATATACACTGATTCTCATACCGCGCCATCTGTTGTGGACAGATTTCCCATTGCAATTTTAACTCTAGATCCGTATCATTTTGGATTTAATATGAAATAGACACTACGAAACCTGTCAAAAGATAAAAAAAAAATATCAGTCGATATCAAAATATTTGTAATAATTGATGAGAAAATTTAGCAAAATTTAGCAACAATATCTTTTATGTATTAGTATTTGTTATGGGAAGTCTAATTATATCTTCAAGAATGGAATCATTCAAACTGTTTCTATAATTTGACTTTATATATTCCAAAGTTGTAAGCACGCTAGGAAATATATGTACTTCCGAAAAAAGTCCAAAATCTCTTAAATTTGGATATTTCTCTGTATCTAAAAATCTAAAATCCTTCATTCAAATCTGTGATTAGCATATCCAATTTCGGTTAGAAATGTTTCAAAATTCGCTTCTTTATTACATTCTTTCATTTCTTCGAAGATTTCTCTTCAAGATTCAAAATGAAATAAATTATTTTGTTCCAAATTAAACCTTAACAATTTTAATTTGTTTCTAAATCCAGTGAAAGATTTATAAAGGCAACACACATTTTAATCTTGTCCTTGCAAGGATTTATTCAAAATATTTAAATAATGTGTAATGTCTGTTGGGAAAACAAGTTAATAAATAAAATTTTTATAAACTAAATTTGCTGTAAAATTTTCATCGACGGCAGTTTCTGTGAGAAAAAGATGAACTTCTTTTCGAAGTTCAAAGAATCTCCTCAAGCACTTTCCAGCACTTAACCAACGAACGTTACTATGTAAAAGCAGATCTCTATAGTCAGTTTCCAATTCATCCAAAAATGTTTTAAATTTTCTGTGTAAGGGAACGATTTCCGTCGCGAATTCAATTAGTAATTTTGTAAACCTTGTCCATTACGTCTTTTAGTTGTAGGGATGAACCAGATAATACCTCCTGCCTCCTGATGGATAATATAGTGTAATATACAACATGTTATTCCTATTTATTAGTGACATGCATGATAATCTCGTTTATACGTCGTTTTATAGTCTCGTGAGAAAGTTTTACTATTTGAATTTTTTTACCATTTCGTTATCATTGAATGTTTGAGCCATTTCTATGGCACATTTTTAAATTATTTATCCATCTAAAAATGCTTTTACTATTTCTAAACTAACTTCAAACGATGCAGCTACAGATGCTTCTGCAAATTTTGGTTCATGATTAAAATAATTCGTTTGATTATCTAGCTAATTCGTAAGCATTCCAAACACTGTGGTCTACCATTCTTGTTCAGAATAAATAAATAATCCATCTCCCAACGATCTTGAAATTCTCGATTTTCGATGTCTATTTTCCTTTTATTAGCAGCACTCATATTCAATATTCACATTCTAGACAAGATTTCACTCGCATGATTGCATGAATAATGGATAACTTGGCAAGAGTAAAATCTGCAGGAGGAGCGATCAGTCAATCAGAGGTACGCGCCAATCAAAAAATGCGCTTGCATCTATTTGCACTTGAGCTTACGAAAGCTTTCATATAAGCATACGTAGCGCGGCCTCATAAGTAAAGTTACGCTTTATTTTGAGCAAGAATTTACGCCCTACGACTGTAGTAATGCGGCACCGTATTTAAGGCCTTACTAACATACATTTATTTATAGTAAAATGTATTCACGGGTCGTGAAAATGATATGGCGGGCCGTTTACGGCCCGTGGGCCGCCAGTTCGACAGCCCTGCTCTAAATGATCAATTAATTATTATTCTACGTTTACCATTCAAATCGTATTTCTATTTATACAAGTACTTTATCTAGATAATTTAATCACTACATTCATGGCAAATTGAAGTTATGATTGCGAATCTGAATGGGTCCAAAAACCGGAAAGGACCGAACAATGTAGAATAACAAATATTCGAAGATTTAGATGGTGGTAATAGGAGCGGCATTAAGGGTTCAAACCTTCAAGAAAGTGTTTTAAATCTGAAATAACATCAGTGAGGTGAACTGAAAGCGATGGGATGATTTTGTCGAATTTTTAACGAAATCCTAACTAAATAGTTTTTTATAGATATGGATAGTGTTTTTGTTTTATTGCAACTAAAATTTAGATCTTACCGAGTTATAGAGTGTTCAATAATTCACCAACAAAAGCATACGATAGCTCAAATAGCTGACAGGTCAAATATTTCCAATTATAAATGATATATAATACTGAAAATACCTGGAAACACATCGTATCTTTTTTTGTTCGTGATATAACTTTAATTCCCACGATAAATGCTCTTCCGAGCTTTCCAACATAATCCCGCCTAGAGAAGTTTTTGCAAGATCTACTCGACAGGCAGACGTGGTTCATGAACACCGAGATCGTCTGCAGACGCTCAGAACTTCAATTTTTCGTGACTCATTTCTTTGAAGAAGTACAAACCTGTGGAATCAACTACCAAGGCACTTTTTTCCCGAACAATTCAACCTACAGAAGTTCATCAATATCCATAGGAATCTCCACACGGCAGGCATCACTCGAATTAGACAGGTTTACCATCATGTGCTTGCTTTTTGTATAAAAAAAATTAATATCACTGAAACGAGACTGTAGATCATTGAAACCAGACTGCAGATCACCACAGTTTTTTGCATATTATAACATCACGTGTGATTAACTTTTTGCCAAAATGTACTTCTCTATGCCATGCTAGTAGGAGGATTTGTCTTTTCCCTTAAAATAAGCTTTAGCTTCAGCAATTGATTCTTCATTTGAGCTGAATTTTTTACCGGTATGAATTTTTCTGAGATCAGTGAATAGCTAGTTGTCACTAGACCCACCAGATCTGGACTATACGATGAGGAAGCATTTTGAAATGGAATTTATTCAATTCAATCATCGTTTTCATCGACTTGTGAATCGGTCTTGGTGAAACAGTGTTTTTTTTCTTCGACATATGAGGCCGTTTTTCCTTGATTTTTGAATTCAAACGATCCAATAACTCTATGTAGGATTCTATTGTCTCTCCCTTATGGAGATAGTCGATTAACAATATTTCATGGCACATCCCAAAACTGCTGTTGTACCTTTGGACGCTACGAACATGGTTCACCGACTGCAATCCACTTGATTGTTGATTGTTTTGATTCCGGAGTGAAGTGATGGATCTATGTTCCATCCATTGTCACATATCGATGTAAAATACTGATTTATTACGTCTGAACATAGCCCAAAAGTGCTCTGAATCATCGACAATTTGTTGTTTTTGATCGACTGTGAGTAAACGCGGCACCCACTTTGAAAAAGCTTTCTCATGATCAAATGTTCATACCAAATTGTGAACACAATACCTTCTGATATCTTCATAACCTCATCTATCTCACGCAATAACAATTTACGATTAGATACAACCAATTTGTGGACTTTTTTATGTTTTCTGGAATAATCACCTCAATTGGATGACCAGAACGTTGACCATCATCAGTATCTGTGCGGCGACGTTCAAATTCAGCAAACCAATAACAAATGGTTCTTTTCGATGGAGCAGAATCCGGATAACACTTTTGAAGCTATTGCTGAGCTTGTACAGTATTTTTCTCATTAAAAAGCAATGATAAATTAATACAAAAAATTGTTTTGAATCCATTAATTCGAAAATAACAAAAGTAGCTTCACTTAAATGATTATCACTTATTTCTAACTACTCGAAATCTCATGAAATTTTATCCATAGTATTTTGAAAGTTGTAGCGCCATCTGTGTGTCAATCATACGACTTATTGAAGGATTCAATATCTTAATTCAAATTTGAAGACTGTGTTCAGGAATCTTGACGTGATATATAACATTTGAAGTAGAAGACAACTTTCATTACTAAACTCATTTTTGCCTGAGATAAGTTGCCATTAATTAAGAAAATAATCACTTTTGCGTAATTTATTTTGAGCAGTATATAAATTACTTAAATATCTGAAAATTGGATCGAGTTATCAGTTTAACAATTAAAATCCGCCGTTGACTATATTGAATTCCACGTTTTTTTAAATAGACACAAAACGCAAATAGTCAATATTAAAAATAAACCATTCGATTTAAATGATCATGTTACATTTCAATAACGGTATTTCCAAATGAAAAATGGAATGTTGTAGTTAATTTCACGTAAATGATGCGTGGACATTTTAAATTTACAAATTCCTGTTCGCCATAGTTGGTTGTTCGATGAGGGACAGTATTTTATATGGTGTATTGATTTCACATAACGTTTTCAAATTCGTTTATCAGCGAGGCAAAACCGACCGTGTCGTGTAACGTTATCAATATCAACAGCAAATTTACAACAAAAATAACGGCGGTGTGATGACACAAGGAAAAGAAAAATTCTAGATGGGATGGTAACAAAACATATACTATAATCGTTTTATTACCAAACCCTTATTACTAATGATTCTTACATTTTCTATATTCCACTATGAATATATTAATACAGAAGAAGTTTTTCCATTATTTGTTTTGAAGTAAAAATTGCGACCGTCGAAATGGGTATTTCTCTATGGCCGTTATCTGGAAACGGACTTGATCTGAGACAATTCCGATTCTACACCTAAGGGAAAAATCTTATTTATCACGTATGTGGATGGGAGTTAAGACGTTTCCAAGTTATTTATTTGATGGTTTTCCTCAACCATCATATGAACTGTGGAGTTATTAGAGATCGAGGGGAAAGCTATAACCGAAACGATTCGATTTATCTGTTTATTGTTCTTTTTCTTGTATTCGAAACATCGTTCGACTGTTTGGTTTATTGGATCAATTTCTATTAGAAGCGCAAACGATTCAAAAACGAAACGATATAAAGAAAATAATAAGCGATTCTGCTATCATATACTGACAGTGTTGGGTCACAAGGTCAAAAAAAAATTATTGATTACTTCTTAGCAGTATTTAGAGATGATACTACTGGAATACAATTTTTCCTCATTTTCTAAATAATTAAACGTACTTTAGGAATATACAGGGTGTTTCAAAAAGGTAATCACGTCTCAAGGATAGACGGAAATATTCCGAAAACGGTACACAGTATAGAGTTTTATGGTAGACATGAATTATGGTAATTGATCCACCCCAATAAGAGAATCTAGAAAACATTATTATTATTATTATTATCATTATATAAAGTATCAAAAGGATTAGGCTCTGTTCACATAAGAATTTCGACAGTGTGTTAGTCTTGAGCACGACGCCGATTGCTGACATAATAACTGAGATTATTTCCACTTTTTCGCTATGCCACATCTGTTTAATCTCAATTGTGAGATCCCCGTATTTGGCCAGTTTCTCCTGATATTTCTTGAGAACGTTATGAGTGTTTAGTTTAGCTACACCGATCAAAAGGACTGAAGAGATTCATCTATCAACCACCACGATGTCAGTCAAGTCTATTATTCATCACCTGTCTATCGGCGATAATGGACCTATCGTAGTAGAGTCAAAAATTTTCATTTTAGAACACATTCTACGGCTGGTACTTATAATACAGTGATAGTAGACGGAACTTGTTAACCAGTTTATGGTGGATGATGTTGCACTCGTGATTATGTTGGTATAGATATTCAGTATTAGCTAACACACTACAAGCAGATGTTTTATTATCGGACTTATCACACTTCTTCACGTACACTTTGGACGTTGAAGTGAGGTTCGGGCGGGTGGTGTGTCCTCTGGAAGGATAATACACTGTACCACACATTTAAACGTAGTTATTATGTTTATGTCCAGGAGTTTAAATTCTTAATCAAGGTTTTCTGATTTTTCTCGCAATACCTTTTGAAGTATATGTGCTGTACCGAAAACTGCTACCCGTTGGATCCTCTCTTCTTGATGTTTTCTCTCAATAAAGTCAATAAAGTCGAGAAGTTCTGTGGAAATATACCACCTCATGGATATGACGACTATTCTTTGTAATTCGATGACCAAACCTTTGTATTTCATTTTTTACACCTCTTTCTTTAACATGTTGTGGTCGGCTGCTATAGCGATTTTAATCAGGTAAGTATCTGCGTTTCCTCTCAGCATGATATCAGGACGATTTGGATCTTTGGTACGAGTACAGTAATTTTCTCGACCCTGCTGATTCATACTTTTTGTAATTTGTGTTGACACCATTTGTCGAATAGCAGGTCTATATTTTTGGTTATGCCGTTCTATGTATTCTTTTTTTGCAAGTATGGAGCATGCAGACATTATGTAAGCTCTGTTTTGGATTTATTTTGTACCCTCGACACAATTCATCATTTCCGGTTCGTAGCATTCGTCGTTTAATGTATCTGGTTTTTAAAGGCTGGTGTTATACTGAAACAATTATACTTTCGGTCTCTATATTCATGTCTTCATTCCTCAGCCAAGCAAAAGGTTTTTTAACTACGTTGAGGTTCTTTGTGTCTCTTATCAGCATTCCGTGGAGGGGTCTTTCTTTCCACTCAGTAATTATGAAATATTACATCTTCGGAAGATAGTAGAAACCACGAAATTCCATAATACCAATTGATGTTTTATGATTTTAAATTTAATCTTCGTCACAAATCATCATCTTTCTTATAAAAGTTTTTTTTCGAACTATCGACAAACGTCGGTTAAATACGACCCAAAATTTTGATCCTTTTATCATTGCACCCGCTCCGCCTCTGTCAACTGTTGCTGAGAGATACTCTCCATTGTGCTTTCGTGTAGAATAGAAGCGTCTTTGTGTTCTATATAATGAAAGAAGAACACGTTTTGAATTAGTTTGAACCATTTGTGAATATCAAGATGGATTAATGAACGTCTTTACTTGAATATATATTTCCAATATATTTTCTTTTGTATTGTATACTGAAATATATGAATGAATTCGAACCGCAGAAATGAAGTTGGTTCATTGTTGTTTCCAATTTAGCTGCAAACTTTTATCTCACGATCATTTTCGAGAGAGAGTTAAATTTATAATTTCTAAAATTACTTCTTTTAACGCTTTGTTGTTTTACGTATATTGTGATAATCGTTAAACATTCGCAAGGAAGATATTGTGGAGTTCACTTTCAAAATTAATGAGATTACGGTCGTTTTTTAAAACTTTGCCATATAACCAAAAAGTTCGACTGTAAGTAATTATATAAGTTTTTTAATTCGAAAATTTTAAAAGTGTAGGTTGGAAACTTTTTATTTTTACTTTTTTATCAACATAAAGACGAGTTGGATTACTGAATAATTTTTTTCTTTCATCTCAAGACTCTTTGAACGTAAATGAATTTTGTTGATTTATTCTTTTAACGGTACGGTATAGTAAAACCTTAGAATATATTTGTAGCTTATAACCTTAAATTCTCTAACAGGAGACTCGTCCTCAGGAAGTTATAGTCTACCTCAATTAAAGTATGGTATGAACAATTAATATTAAATTGAACGCCACCAGTTTTTTAACGAATGACGTTAAAAAGTAATAAAAAAGGAGGAAAAGCTGGAAATAACTTATTAATTAGATTAAAAATAGAATAAATATCAATTGCTGAGAAAAAGGAAAGATCTGACAATGTAAATACCACTATAATACCGGCCGTATCTCAAGACCCTTGCGTACAAAAATCGTACAAGTGTTTCCGAGATAATTGAGGCGTTCTATACTTAAAACTCATTCTGTATATTGAAAATAAGGCTATGACTTATAATCCAGGATGGTTGCAGCCGTCAAATAGATTCCCAGATGTTGGAGTGAGTTGAATTTGTAGTATGGTGGCTAGAGCCTTGGTGGTTGAAACTCCAAATCTAGCAGTTGTAGAACTACAGAGAAAAAAGTGAGGAAGGAAACAGGAACATGGAAATTACGGAAAATGAAACGATTAGAAAGAACAGTTTTGAATAAAAAGGAACTTATGCTCTAGCATATAAAAATAACCAAATTAATCTTTTCTAAAAATATAACCATACAATAATCTGTTCTATTTTATTCATTCTGTTCCCCAAATAAATGGAAAATATGAATTTATTCGAAAACTTAATGAAAAATTTGTTTAAAATAAGAAAGAAATTAATAACGATAATTGGATAACGATAATAGCGGATATATTGAATAAAATCACCACAAATTTACTAAAATTCACTTTTATTTGGAGTGTAGATAGATAAAGGAAGAATTCGAATCACTTTCGAAGTTATATCGAATTTATCCAATGGAATGGGAGGTGGATAGCAAATTAATTTCTTCAAATAATTGAATGTTGGAATTGGGAAAACGTAACCAGTAGAATGAGATGTTGGAAACTGTACTAAAATAACAACCTATATAGGATTTTACGATGGGTCCAGTATAGACCCAGACTTGGGCCAAGTATATACAACTCTGGTCCTAGCTTGGAAGCCGTTATTGGCCCAGACTTGGTTGGACCCTGGGATGATGAGAATATCCCTCGCTTGGTTTGTAAGCCTGGACCAGACCTGGTTGCCTAGGTATACCCAAGACCTGTCTGCATCCTTGGGCCAGGCTCTTCTTACTTACTATTTTTTATCATTTTATCTTTTATGCATGAAAGAATTTTATTCATAAAAAATTATTACTTTTAATGTTAAGACATCTATTGCGGATAAGATATTTGAACAAAACTTTATACACATAGTTATTCAGAGTTCTGCCAAGCCTGGCTGACTCTAGGATGGCCGAGTTCAGATTACCCAGAGTTCAGCCAGGCTTGGGTGTATATGTGATGGCCGAAGTAAGGCTACATAGTGCTCGGCCAGGCTTGGCTGCTATAAAATTGACGGGACTAAGTTACCCATACTTCAACCAGTCTTTGGCCATTATTGGTGTGCCAAGGCCGGGTTTCTCAGCATTCGCCCAAGCTAAGCCTCAACGTTCAAATCTGGGGGTCCTACATGGGAAATGAAAGAATAATATTATATTTTTCAATCGACAATTACACAACCTACAATTGGTAAAATAAAAAATGTTTTGTGTAAAAGCTACAAGAAATATGAGTCTTCCCTTTCAAAAAGTCAATTAACTCCAGTAGAAATATCATTTTCAAGATATCTTTAATCCTCTTAACATTATATAACATACGAAATGCTAATGACACTTCAATTAAGAACAAAGAACGTATGTTCTTAAGACAAAATGCAATAAACTTCGTTCACCTAAGAACAAAACAAAAAGAGAGATGATCTCATTAGTTCGTTCTTTCACGCAAAACATTATTTCCCGGGATTTGAGATGAAATTTCGAAAGCCACATGGTCTTTTAGCAAAGTTCATAATTAGGAAAACTTCTGGCACCAAGAGTTTTGATAAAACTTTCTCCAGTTTTGTTTTACCATACCGATATCTGTTTTCGTTGTGAAAATAAATAATTAATAACACAATTTTCATATTAATAATATTCAATAGTTCTGCATAGTATATTTATCACTCCAACGTTTTCTTATAGAGTGGTAACCTTTTTTCTGTAGCAATAAATCTCTTAGACGATCATTACAGTAAAATTCAATGGACCTAATACATTTTCAAGTTAGTAATAGCCTAATTCCGGTTGGGTATTTATTTCGACACCATCTTAGAAGTAAAGCGCCGTCTTATTTGAGTCGTTCTCTCACGAAATTCGTTCTGGAAATGCTGAATTAATTTCAAACCATTCATTGAAACGCTTTATTATCTGCAACAAATAACGATTCGGTTCTTACACGTGGAAATTCATTATAAACGACTCAATAATTATTATTTAACGTGAAAAGTTTTCGATAAAACTGATCGAAGAAACGATTAATTTATATATCGACTCGTCCTTCGGTACTTCTCATCAGAATTACTTTGCTTGTTAATCATACTGATCATAGAACTAATTGGTTTTTATAAAATATGCGTGGGTTAATAGGCGCGATAAGTTTTGTCGAAAATTAAGCACAAAGAGAAAATGGAAAATAATGAATCGTCATCTGATCTGGAAACTTTTGTTTTCTGCTGGAAGAAAATTGAATACAAAGCACTCGGTAATTTCAATGGAATTTCCAAAGTCGAACACAAAAGATGTTGTTTATCATCAAAATTATATTTACATCATTTCAATGGCTTAACAGTATTTTATTTGATTGCGATAAGAAGAAATTTTTATTTAAAATAACGTACGGCACCGTACGAGTATATCCACGTATACTTTAGTGTACTGGGACAAAACATTTCGGAAGTGAGTAGATGCGCTAAACAGGGAAACTCCAAGTTTATTCCGCAAACTTCCAGCGACTGGCCTTGCGATTTATTTATGGTCATTGCAAAGGTCAGACGTACCGAAAATTTTAAACGTTTAAAATCTAATTGGAATCATCGGTATACGCGAGATCAAATCATTCATCACCTTTTTCACAGCCAGTCTTGTTCCATTGCACAGTCGAGGTTAATTAATGTTACGCAGCATGATGACAGCCTACTTTTAACTGTAAATTGTGGTACCACCTCACAATTTACAGTACCACCAGGCAATTCCAGTGAATTTTAAAACTTGTGGGATAGTTGATTTCTTCACCCTGGTTCCTAATGGTATCGACTGATTTGAAGGAAACCAACCGTACCGAAAATTCTGATTAGTCGCGTTAAGATCCTCGACATCTTTATTTTTCGCCGCCTATATTGCCCGTTCACCCAGCCACTTATGGTTATAAGCTTCTTTTTTGACTGTGATGTGACAGAAATCTGTGGGTTATGTGATGAATCAGGTCGAGACGTCCACTACGACTTAATTATTTCCAATGTTTAACATCACTGCTTGCAAAAATACTAGCATATTAGTAGTTAAGTGTCACTATCACAAAAGATCAACGTAGGGGATGAATCGACATATTAGTTGGTTGTCAAATGTCAAATATTATTGTTGCGTTCAGAATTTTAATTTGTGACAAAACTTCAAAGAAAAACAAAATTGTTGCTTCTATTCAATTCCGAGCATCTTCATATTTAGTTCACTTTTCAAACCTTCTCTCAACTTCTGGAATAATTCAAGAAGAGTTTACCTTCAGTCTCTGAAGACGATAACTTGGTTATCGAAACGCGCGTCAAACAGTGTAATTGTTAGTGTTGATGTAGTTTGGTGTAAACAGTATGAATATCACCAACGGTTCCAGAAATTCCAACTTAGTTACTTGACAGTAGCCTACTAGATGAAAAATAATTATCAATCTCTTTTAAGTTTTTCTTATGTCAGTAAAATAATTTCCCATAGTATGTAGTACAAATGTTTATTTATTCACCGATTAGTCCTCCAAGAAACGTTCAATTGTGTTTTAATACCTCCTGTAAGTATTTTCAATAAATAATTACAATTTATGATAATTTTTTTCAGAATGTGCAACAGGAAATACCTTTTTGATAAAAAATCGGTTGAAAAATAAATTTTTACTATCTTTAGGGTTGTCATTGTGAAAATTACGGATTGTTAACCATTGGACATGAGCCACCCCTGACCTTCAGATATTAGTGTAGAATTATTTATTCCGTGAAACACACTGAATGTATATATACGTAATATTCTAATGTATAATTTAGAGAATATAGTTGAATATATGTTCTGATTTCGCAATTTTGAATGCCTATAACTCAAAAACGAGGTGTCGTATGAGTAATTTTTTATGTCACGGCATTATTTTCACGTCATCTACTATATCCCGAATTTTTTGCATCAAATCCAGTAACACCATTTATATTAATAACGTTAATCTGACTCTCGAGAAAAACTGTTTCCCGACTTGTAAAGTTCGTCGGTGGTCGGTCCTTAAACATATTCTTGTTTGTCGTAATTGCGGCATAAAGTGCTTTTTCCTAGAAGCGCGTTACAGCTTTGTAGTGGATCGTTCAATTTCGCGACATTTATCCAATTTTTAATGAGTTTTGTTGTTTTTTATTTCTCTCTATATTCGTCGAATTGCGAATGTATATAGGGATTTTACAATGACAGAAACGTTGATTTGGCTATAACATGAAACAATTATTGATAGATGATATATGACATTTTACTCGGGAAGTTTGACGTTAGATACAAACTGTTACGTTTAAATCATCGTCACTGAAAACTTTTCTGATATCAACAGAATACTAAAAATGGATCGATTGAGTTAATTACGTTTTTATTATTCGCTGGATTACTAATTGACAATTTCAATTAATCGATAACAGTTCCTCGATTCTATCCAGAGTTTAAATCAACCTACTCGGATTACAACAAAAACAGCACTTTTCTCTAATGAAATAAACGAGAAATTAATCAATTAATTAACTTGATCACTCAAACTAATGAAAAGTGGATCGAGTTGAGGAACCTCCGACTTTCTATCGTTGAGGAATTTTTAGCTTATATTCCAGTATGAAAAAATTTAAGACGATCAAGAAAAATAATTGACAGATTAACGGTTGACTTGATTAATCGATTCTTTATCGAATAGAGAAAGAAATTAAAGATCAGAAACGGAATTTTAATGATTAGAGACGCTTTTAACAATAGGAAATTTTAAAATTATAAATGGAATTTAGTATAAGGGTTGTCGCAAGTTAACGTGATTATTAAATTTTTTGTCTGGTACGTAAAACTTGGATTGTAAGATATTTTCTATAAAAAAATTCAGATGGCTTCATATTATTCATTTTTAGATGTTCTGAGAATCACAATTATCTCCATTTTCTTCACAAAATACTAAAATGGGGCTGATCAAAGACAAACTTTTGGATTTGGTGCAAATCACCTCATTCGTATTCCTTCTACATGCCAATCAGACCATAGAAAGAGAGAGAAATTCTTTATTGTCAAAAAACTGTTGCAATTTGTAGACAAAAGCTTGTAAAAATTGAAAAAACAAACATAAAAAGAACTAAATAAAGTTAAAATAAATGAAATAAAATTTCAAATTACAAAAGAAAACCACAATGAGTAACTAAATTATAGGTAATAGTAATAGGTAATGATTAGTATATAAGTCCATAGGAAGGAAGAGTCAGAATTTTCAATCTATTAAAGAAGTTCCTGCAGGGAGCCCTGCTGTTTAATCCGAGTAAATATCTAGCAGCAATCTTTTGTAGTTTGAAGAATCGCTCAAATTGAGTACCCCAGAAGGGAAGGGCATATCGGATATGCGACTCAATGAGGTTGTCGTCACTTTTAAAGTTATTCGTCCTCAAATATCTCGGGATCAAATTGTTCGCATGGGTGAGATTGATCACTGTCAAACATTTTGTACTGCAGCCAACAATATTAAGTTTGTAAGCTGAAAGAAATTCACAATAATCCTTATACTCAAGTTATAGGTAGCTTTTTCATACATATTTTACAGACAGGAGACATAATTTTGTTGGCAGCAGCTCATTCATGGAATATTATATCTTGATCTTGATCCACATCATCCATTGTAGCAAGAATACCCTTTTAAGCCGTTTTCAGTCCGTTAAACTCACATTTTTTCGGATTTTTAAATAATGTATATGTAATGTAACAGTAACACTCTCGAAGCAAAGTCACACATCATAATGGATGTAGCACTTTTTGTAAAATTACAGACTCTCTCGGGATATTTTATTCCCCGTGTGAACAATCTTTCTAATTTCCTGGATCAGTTCAAACGTTTGTTTCATCATTCCAAATTGTTTAAATATTCCGTTATGGTTGGTCTGGAAACATAAGCCCAAGAACGTTTAATATTTGCGGACACTCCTTCTTCACAACTGATCCAATCAATAGATCCAATCACTTACTAGTAAATTATTTTAAAACATAGCAGTGTTGCCACCTTGACTCTCCAATTAATTTTTGGTCAACTGTCTCAAATCCAGTCTCCACACACACTTGCTGCAGGAAGAAAAACTCTTTCTTCGTTGAGTATAGATCATTTTTTCGAATCTGGCGACCGAGATATGTATGATTTAACGTCCCATAAAGAATGTCGTAGTCTCGAGCAGCCCTCTATAGACTCTATCCTTCTTCAGTAGCCTTCGCTTGGACATGTTCAACGGTATCATCACAGTAGTCTTTGTACCTTCCACCACCCATCTTCTTTTTACACAGACGTACCAATTTCCATCAGAAAAATGAATGTGATGACCCACGAAGTTATTATATTTACTACCAAATATTCCAACATGGTTGCTCAGATGGCATATACAAATGAAGATATAGTGGCAAAATGAAGAAAGTTATCAATATGTTTTATTAGACGTACTGAATCTTTGATATTAGCTTATTAATTTCAACAACGTTTTTACTGAAAAAAAATGACACACGTCATCATATACATATCATGGTCGAGGCTTCACTTAACAAGGCACGAGATCGCTGCTAGTGGTATGATATGGCGCTAAATTCAAAAATGCAACCAAACTAAAATAGCGTTCCTTGACATTAAAGTACTAAAATTTCATGAAAAATAATTATAAGATTATTAACGTTCTCGTATAATGTTACTATTAACCCCTATACTTCTTTAGGAAAATAGCTAATGAATAGGAATCACCGTAAATAAAATTATGAAAATATACCCTCCAAAATCCATTTAGTTTAAGGACTCAGTTTCACTGATTTGATCAAAAACTCGATCAAATTTATGGTGCAATTGTCGATAATTACAGGCTTTAAAATTAAATAATTCAGAGAGTAGTTATCCAGATAATTTTGTTTACAAATTTGTAGTTATTCAATGGAGTCATACTAGTATATGATACGTTGACTGTAGAAATAAATTTTCATTGGTGCAACTTTTAATTTTTCCCTATTGGTGACAATTCATACTTATAGCTGGGCCTCACTGCTCTCCATAACTAACACTGATGGATTATTTTTTATAATGAATAGAAATTTATCTTTCATGATATGTGCATTATATTCTTCTTCTTCTTCCATGTTTTAGACGTAGTCGCCTGTTTTATCTTCGACATCCTTGCCTCCTATCCTGCTTCAAGGATGCCGCTCCACCTTTTTTTGGATTGGCCGGTACTCCTTCGGTCCAGTGGGGATTTATCTTGACCAGTCTATTGTTATCCATACGACTTATGTGCTCATTCCATTCTTTCTTTTCTGATAGAACCCATTCGTTGACGTCACCTATTTTGCACAATCTTCTGATATTCTCACTGCTCTCCCTGCCCAGTAGGGTTTTTCCGGCTACCCTACGTAACACTTTCATCTCTGCTGTTTCCATCATTCTTTTGGTTTTCGCCGTGTCTCTGCAGTGTAGGTCACTATGGGTTTCACCGTGGCCTTGTATATTCTCGATTTGGCTTCTATTCCGATATGTTTATTTCTCCATATGGGTTTGTTCAAACATGCTGCTATTTTTAAGGCTTTAGTTGTTTGCTCTCTCACTTCGTTCTCTACGTCTCCAAATCCTGAAATCTGGATTCCTAGTTATTTCATTACTTGATGAATTATCTGAGTAGCTTACATCTTATCGGAGTTTTGGATGTGGTCATACACTTTGTTTTGGACGCAGTTAAACACATGTAAAACCCTTTGAAGATCATCCTCATTTTTTGTCGCGTAAATGAGGCCCAATCGATAAAACGGATACATTTTAGAAAATGGGACTGAGAGCTTTCGTTTCTTGTAATGTTTCAAAAAAATTCAGACTAATCAGCATAGTTTCTTATTATTCAAAGTTGAATAAGTATGAGCACTGAGCAACTGTTTCATACTGTTTGTTTCATACTAAAGCCTCCAATAGCTGACTACCCATAATTATTTAATTTTAAATTTCACATGTATTGATAGCTATGATGTTGAGTCCTTGTTATTTGTTAAATTAGATATTGTTAATCAAAATGAATTTTGAATACACTGACATTTTATTAAACTTAGTTAGTTAGTTAGATATATTAGTTTCCAAAATATATTCGTATAAAATTTTAATACAATGTTGCCAGTAGTTGCGGCAAAATCGTGAAAAATATGTATAATTTTTTTCCTTCAACGCCCTTTATCTTAAATATGAGACTATTTTACTGAGCAAACCTCAAATATTTCTATCTATCCTAGAGGACGAGATCACCTTTTTTTGAAGCACCCTGTAAAGTCTGATGATTTCCAATGAAAATATGAATTTCTATACGTCGTTAAGAAAGAATACTATACTATTCAGAAAAGTTGTGTGAACAAAATTGAATCTGTTGCTGCGTTAAATCTAATGAATCAGTGAAAGCTTTCCGTGTATAAAATAAAATAATAAAAGTTTGCTTGTTATTCAACTAAATCAACTATTATTCTATTCAAATACACACAAATTGTGAAAAATACCATAACGTGGAAAAAATATTCAGTACGGTGAGATTTAAGTGTATTTCCGCTATTCTGATGGGATAGTAAATTGGGTATTTCAAAGTTTATAGAGTTGGCACGGTTTCATTTAATCGTTATTGATTTTACGGTCGTAGGGGATTAGAATCTACCGACATTTATATCCAGAAATGGGAAGTTCGATTGATTTTGTAGGTTTAGTCGATTTATTCATTGACTCTGGGAATAGAATATCTGTCGCCCTAATGTAAAAATAACTTAATCTTAATAAAAATTGATTAAACGTCAAATTTTTCAAAAATATAATTGAAGCGACTATTATTATTTTCTCTTTTTGGTGATTTAACGTTCTTTATAATCTAATAATAGAATACGTCAATTAAGCCTTCTCACTATAAGGAAAACATTATCAATCTCACTTCGTTTTTGAAGGAAAACAAAGCGGAATTTATTTTGTGGAGAGTTTGCTCTTGGAAAAGGCTTCATCGCGTTATAAAGATGACCCAGTTTTCGGGTGAGGATTATTTAGGAGAGAGAGAGCTTTTAACATTTGATCTACGATATGAACAACGCGACACCGTACCTAACTGTACGCGAAATAAATTAGATACGTTAATAAACTGAATAATACAAGCAAACATTAGTCGAATAAATTATTATTATACATACATCTATTCGAGTTGCCGGATGAATTGTTTTACAAAGTATTTTTTATGTTTATTTCTCGGTATCTTACCTCATATAAAAGTCACTGAAACAACTTTTAAGATACGGGAAATGAAAACGTTCAAGAACAAACAAAAATAATTTAGGAACAAAAAAAATGAAACTTTGTGCCGGATCCGCCCAAGCAAAAAAATCTTTTTCCTATTTCCATCGAAGTGGAAAAATATCATTCCATCTCAATAACTTATGCATTTGGTGATTTGCTAAAATGAATATGAAAAATAATATCGAAGTTTCAATTCTTCTAAAAACGAAATAAAATTAGAATGATATCCACAACAAATCAATTTTGGAAAATGTTTTTTATGAATCAATTATATCTTGAGAAAATACATTAGAAATCGATTAATTCATATATAGAAGCTGAATAGATACACTGTTTGGTATTTTTAAACATTTGTTGAAAGCGTAGAAGAAACCGATTTTTTTATTATAGAGATAGTTTTCCTTATTATCCTCAAATAAGATTAGAAGTTATTCCCAAATTCTATAAATCGAATTGAGAATAAATACGAGCAAAACAATTAATATTAATTAGAATGGTTTTTAAAATTAATACGGATTTCAATAGTTTTTAAAAATTCGGTGGGAGCGAATAGGATACTATTTTTGACGTGATTCCAGGAATCTAAAGAATAAATGCAACTGAAACAATTAACAATGAATTTAATAATTAACATGTCGAGATCGCATGGAATACTATTTCTGACATTATACGATGAATCTAATCTAATGAATGACGATTTCAATCATTTTTAAAAATTCGGTGGGAGCGCATGGGATACTATTTTTGACGTCATTCCAGGAATCTAAAAAATAAATGCAACTGAAACAATTAACATTGGATACAATAATTTCTACGAACATATCGAGATCGCATGGAATACTATTTCTGGCATTATACGATGAATCTGGAGAATAAATTCAAGTGGCAGAATTAATACGGATTTCAATAGTTTTTAAAAATTCGGTGGGAGCGCATGGGATACTATTTTTGACGTCATTCCAGGAATCTAAAGAATAAATGCAACTGAAACAATTAACAATGAATTTAATAATTAACATGTCGAGATCGCATGGAATACTATTTCTGACATTATACGATGAATCTAATCTAATGAATGACGATTTCAATCATTTTTAAAAATTCGGTGGGAGCGCATGGGATACTATTTTTGACGTCGTTCCAGGAATCTAAAAAATAAATGCAACTGAAACAATTAACAATGAATTTAATAATTAACATGTCGAGATCGCATGGAATACTATTTCTGACATTATACGATGAATCTAATCTAATGAATGACGATTTCAATCATTTTTAAAAATTCGGTGGGAGCGCATGGGATACTATTTTTGACATCATTCCAAGAATCTAAAAAATAAATGCAACTGAAACAATTTACATTGGATTCAATAATTTCTACAAACATATCGAGATCGCATGGAATACTATTTCTGGCATTATACGATGAATCTGGAGAATAAATTCAAGTGGCAGAATTAATATGGATTTCAATAGTTTTTAAAAATTCGGTGGGAGCGCATGGGATACTATTTTTGACATCATTCCAAGAATCTAAAAAATAAATGCAACTGAAACAATTTACATTGGATTCAATAATTTCTACAAACATATCGAGATCGCATGGAATACTATTTCTGGCATTATACGATGAATCTGGAGAATAAATTCAAGTGGCAGAATTAATATGGATTTCAATAGTTTTTAAAAATTCGGTGGGAGCGCATGGGATACTATTTTTGACGTGATTCCAGGAATCTAAAGAATAAATGCAACTGAAACAATTAACAATGAATTTAATAATTAACATGTCGAGATCGCATGGAAAACTATTTCTGACATTATACGATGAATCTAATCTAATGAATGATGATTTCAATCATTTTTAAAAATTCGGTGGGCGCGCCTGAGATACTATTTTTGCCATCATACTATTTCTGGCATTAGTTGAGGAATGTGAGGAATCTATTTTTACAAATATTGTAAAAATATTACAGTAAATAACAAATTCATAATATTTTCTTGTTAGGAATTTGTTAGAAATGAAGAATGATAGATATTCTGAAGAACTATTTTAATATAAAAAATTATAACATCGATATAAACAACCCTAACATAAACATCCTTTTTGCGATGTCGTATCGAGCACCCATATATTTTATAAAAAAACGAAATCATCATTTTGGTTAGTTCAGAACCAATTAAATTTTTTTTTTAATTTCTTATCTAGATTCGACGCGATACTCACTATAGACATGATAATTTTTAGATTTGTTAATAATGTTATTACAGACTAAATATTTGAATTCAAATTTTTGTGAAAAAATTTTAATCGTAATTTATGCATTCAAACGAGCATGAATTAGTTGAGTAATTGGCAAAACGTCCGTAGTTTAGATTACGAAATTTCAGAAGTAATTTTGTAGACATTTATTTCGTAAATTAATCACCAGGATGCCGGGGATTTCTGAAACCATTACTCCCATAACTGAACGGAAAATTGCAGTTTATCCATTTTAATCAGTAGCGTTACATCAAAAATTCTACCAAACATCAATAAATATATATAACGTCCCAAATATGCAGACATATAATCTTATTCTAAATAATTCCTCTGAGGAAACGGCGTAACTACAATTTAGAATGACTATTTCTTCTTGAAGTTCTGTCTAACCGCTTCAACTAATTACTGGGAAAATAAGAAAAAGATGTAACATGTAGAGGGAAAGAATGAAAAAGAAATTTTTACTTCATGAAATTCACCCCACGTGAAGATACTCTGTTTTTTGAATAAATAAATGAGTGTTTTGCTGTATATAATCCCTGAATAAATATATGTCGGAAAACGTTCCGGGTCTAACTCTACAAAAAAAATTTAATTCGCTTAACGTTTGGGAAATATTTTAGCAAAACAGACACAGAGAGACGGAAACCGCTTTTCATAACCAGAGAGCCGGTAATTTTTTCATTACAGAGCTCTAAGTACGTACCGTGAGAAAAAAAACGAACTCGTTTTAAAGTTGCAATTCTATTTTAATTATGCAACTTCTGTTAACTCCGCTTAACGAATTTAAAATCATAACGAATTTCTTTTCTTTTATTCTGTACATTTGTGCGAAAGCGAGAATTTGTTATCATTTAAGCTTGACGGTGTCCTTTTATTAGAAAAAAATCTTAAAATAATTCATAAAATATATTTAAATAGAAGAAAAACATTTTCAGCTAACAGAAACAGTTAGAAAAGCAAAAGTGAAACTTTTCAAGAAAATAACGTTTCTACAGATATCAGTTTATTGGAAGTATTTATTGGCCCTTAACATTTTCGTTCATTAAAGTGAATTTTGATGTTATCGAAATAAATTGCGAGTTTAATCTGTTCAAAATTTTTAACGATAACCGAATTTCCCTGAAAAAAAACACGCTCGTTTGCTGCGTGTTCAGTCGAAAATATAAAAACTGAGAAGTTGATGGAACTGAAAAAATTAGTACGGAAATTGACATGGTAATTTCCAAACCAACGTTATGAGAAAAAATCGGGAAAATATAGCTCAATGAAAAAGTGGAATATTTCTGACAAGTTCGATTTTTTGGAAATGAATGAACGTCAACTTTATTGATGAAAAACGATATAATGTTTTGAAAATGTATTTTGAAATTGTATATATTTGTATTGTATTGGATTGTAATTCGATGATCATAAAGAAACTTCAATAAAATTACTGATATAACATAAGAAAAATCCGCTCTTCTCATGTATGTATGTATGTATGGATTTGAGGTCTGTTATACACTGCGACCCAAAGGATTTATTGTGTTCCCTTTTCTTGTTATGATACTGGAGAACCCTGTGTTTACAGCTGATTCATCAATCCAACTTCTTTTAAAAAGTCAAGGATATGGAATGGCTTCAGTTATCAGAGATCTTCCATCTCAAGCCCTCCTAGGTGTAGTGCTCTGGAGTTCCCGGAATGCGGGAAAAGATGATATCGATTTGATTCCAATTGGCAAATGATTGTGTATTTTGTTGCATAGTAAAATATTGCACCCTTAACTAAATCTGGAGGTAGGTAAAGGTCGAGCTCCGCGTTCCTAAGTGGATAGTCATGCAACAACCTTTCTGAAGTTGGAGGAACTTAATTTTGCTACTCTGGTTATAGTATCCCAGAAGAAACTTTGCCTGTTTCAGCCTTAGTAGTTTGCTCTTATCTACCTTCTTTTTCAGTGCTTTTTCCATTGTTTTGTGGCTGATATCACAGATGGTTGGTTTAGGTTAGGCAATCTAAACAAGTTTGGATTTTATGATATTGGAGCTTAGAACACGAATGGCTTCTTGACTATCAGACAAAATTATGATCCCGATAGCTCCTCTCTAGATTGAATCGAACACATTTTTTAATTGCATAAATTGCTGCTTGAAAAATCCTTAGCGCGCTGCCAAGACTTCCAGAGTGTTTGGATCTGAGCTCTTACATTCCTTTTCCAGTTCCATCTGCTGTTTTTGATCCATCCATATACCATTTAATAGCTTTTCTGTTGTTCATTATTTAGGAACAGCTTCTCTTTGATAATTCCGTCTCTGAACATTCTAAGTGATGTTGTTTCTGCCGTTTGGCAAGATTTCAACGCCCCAGTTGCACATAAGAAAGCCAGTCTTTGTACCTTTCGGAGATTGTTCCTAGAAGTATTCAAACTAGTTCTAGTACCCCAAACCATTGCCCCATTTGTTATGGTTACAAACCCAATTCCTCCCTGCTGAGTTTCTGCTCACTATCAGGGCTTTTGTGACCTTGATAGTTATCTCTTTTTCATGTTTGTTTATTGTCTATTGTGAGTCCCAGATATTTCTCCTCTGTTTTCCACTCGATTACACTTGCCCGTCTAGCTTGATGGGAACACCTTCTCATATGATTTGAGAATCCGCGAATCAACTTCAACTAATGGAGTTCATAAAAGTAGCTAAAAAAACTAAAGTTACTGTATATTTATCTAGGTATATAAGATATTGATTCGATTATTGTCAAAACCTGATATTATAATAAAATATTCATGATTTCGATATAACAACAACCATTTTAAGGATTATTGAATAAATAACGACGGTTTATATTAATCCTTTGTGCTGTACTAGTTATGGAGATTATGGAGATGACGACATTAGTAATTTTCGAATTCCACGTCAATTGGTTTGGTACTATTGTCCATATTTCAAAAAAAAAACTCCACAATTATGATTTTCAACTAATTTTTATACGCTTTACAGAAAAATTCTACATGTGAAACTTCAATTTCAGTTCTTTTTTTATGTTATTCGCCCTAATGATTTCCTTTTAATAACAATAGCTGGGTAATAGACCACTAATTGAAAGCTGCAGTGTAGAAAACATCACAATTATTGCTAAATTCGTAACAAAGCTTTTACGATACGGGCATTATTGTGTCTATATTCCGGACCACGAAGCAAATAAAAATGATTTTATCGTGTAACGGTTTGCAACGAACGTGGAGTATTGTAGCACTCAAATTTCAAATACAATATTTCTGATACAAAGTAATTCATTTAAAAACTGCTCTGTATACTCGGAATGAAATTATAACTGTACCCAATTTGCATGTTCCGATCATATAAATGATTTGTATATTCTAGTAACATTGATAACAAACCGTATGTGAATAGGCTCACGCAAGCTAAGCCCCTGTTCTCGATTTCTAATCAAGAGATCTGTTTTGGATGTACAAAAGCGCCCTCTAGAGAATCAAGCCGAGTTAAATGACAAAAGGGCCTTGACTGTGTCGAATTGTAGAGAAGGGACAAGGATTGTCTTGTCTTTGTGTTATTAATAATTACTGTTTCGGATCGTACGTTTCCCGAAATTGTAGAATTGTTTGCTTCGGACCGAGTCTATTATATGATTCCATTTGATTTATGGAATAGTATTTATAACGAGAATAAGCCGACGTATTAACGACAACCGTGAGAAAGATTTATACTCGAAGATAAAGAGGAAATTTTGATACAACCACGTTCAATTTATACATTTATTTCGAATTCTCTTGCAACTTACACTATAATATTCACGTTATTTTTTAGGTTATAATATATTCTTCAGAAAGCAAAATCGGAATGTCTTGTTTGAATAAATAGTTCTACATAATGTTGCATCAGGTATATATCTAATTCTCAAAAAATTTTATTGCGAACTAAATTCAATATATGTTTCTATCTTCCATATATTGCATGAAAATATTCCTTTCTATATTCATGCAATAAACGCAACTTTATTGAACTATATTTACAGGAAAAGTGAATCTTTATTGCTCTAGTGCAATAAATATTTGAGGCCGCTTGACATAGTACAAGAAAGTCAAAGTATTCCATAGATTAATATTTCACGTCGTTTGACATTATGTCAGTCTCTTACCACTAGATTACAGCTGCACCTACCAAAAATTCCATAAGTAAATTAGAGTACAGAGGCTTGTGATCAAGACAAACATTTAAATGAGCGAAATATTTAGTCCTTTAATATCGAAATACGTTTCAAACATACGCGATCACAAACACTATGATTTGATTAATGCAACTCTGCAGTTCTAGAAAGTAATTTTGACAACTGAACAAAGTTCAAAAATGAGTTATATTATTAGAAAATAGATGATAGTTATGAAGAAAAATTTATTGGGATCCCATCAGAAGTTAGTGAAATAGGTAGCAAATACAGCGTCATTAAACTTATCATAAACTAAATCATAAAAATTATATGATATTCGTTATAATCGTTTAAAGAGTGATGCTTCGATAGAAAAATTGTGAATCTCACAAAAAATGTGTTTCTTGTATATTTTTCATATTATTATTAAAAATAGCATAAACTAATGGCATTTATGAAGCAGAACTCTGCAGGATTTCGGTCACAACAGTCAAAAGTATTTACTAGGGGACACATTTATTAATTTCTAAAATAAGCTCCGAAATCCCAGTATTTGATGAAAAATGTAAGTCAGTAATTATTGTTGAGCCTTTGTAAGACAATTTAAAATCACTTATTATTGGTCGCTGCAATATTTTGCATAGCAGGGGCATGTCGTAGAGATGACCTCCAAAAAATTGAGAATGGAAGACATTCAACAAGTAGGTTCAATATTAATTGTAAAAGTGACACGTTCAAAAACTGATAAGAAGAATTAAATTTTATAGATATATGCCGTAAATACACGAAATTACGTCTCAGTTATATTCCAAATAAAATTACCGAAATGAAAAATGAACTTTCCAAGCTATTGGTATAAACACGTTTGCTAAAATTCCGTATGAAATTGCAGAATTTGGAGAATCCTGAGCTATACACAGGTCACTGCTTCAGGAGATCATCCGCAACACTCCTTGTAGATTCTAGAGCAGATATACTAGAGCTGAAACGATACGGTGGATGGAAATCGCCGACAGTAGAGCAATGACTTTGCAAATAAACTCGAAGTTGAAAAGAAAATATTTCAAGCTGAAGAAAATGACAATGTACAGATATCAAGTACTAGTACATTTAGAGAAGTCACAAAACAAGAAGTAGAATTAAAAATAATTCACTAAGAAATATTAACATAGAAAATTACAAAAATTGTACATTTACTTCCAATATACATATAATGTATGAGTTAAATTTTTTCGAATTACTAGTTCCTAACTTTCTAAATGTTAACCAATAGTATTAATCAATTATTAAATATTTTGCTCTTATTACTCACTTTTTACTTTTCTACACCTAAATAAAACATTTGTTTTTCATGAATGTAGAAAAAATATTGTATGCAAGTCGTGCAAAAAGTGTTTATTGCATTCGACGTGTTGTCAAATTCGGTCTAATGGCCTTGTTAGACGAATTCACGTCGCGTACAATAAACATTTGTTGTATAAATAACTATTATCAAACGAGAGCGACTCCAAGCAGCAGCAATCATTTTATTTTACATTCCTGCTTTTGTGCCTGGTGTCACTGAAATAAACGCAAATGTCTAAAAAATATTTTAATAGAAAAACTTGAAAGACATTGTACTGAATATATAAATACAATGTCCCAGAAAAAAAATTTATTTTTCTCAGAACTGTTTAAATCAGAACTGAACACTTTGATACTTCTGTAATAAATTTTCACTAAAAAATGTGGAATTTCTTCTTCATTCACATATTTGAAAATAAATACAGTAAGTTTTATGGAATGCCTCAATTATCTCGGAAAGAGCTCATACGATTTTTATAAATTCTTGTGTACATGGATCTTGTAATACGGCCGGTATTATGGTGGTATTAACATTGTTGTCAGATTTTTCCTTTGTCCGGAAAAATTTATAAAAATCGTACAAGCCGTTTCCGAGATAATTGAGGCGCTCAATACATAAAACTCACTCTGTATTATAAATGGTGATTTAGAACCATTTTCTTCACTGACTTATTGTAGGAACAGTTTTAAAAAAATTTTTTTCCATATCTACCACCTCAAAACATCACTGATTTGCCCTTGATAGGAAAAAGCTCTAATTTCTTCTTAGTTCTATATTTGAAAGGGAAATTGATTTAAATCCTTCATCGCATTGTATAAACTTTGAAATCCAGTAGGTTCCCATGACGTTCGACTAAATCCCGATTTAGCTTCTTGGGTTCCCCTACTATAAATTACTCAAAAGTAGCAAGAAATTATGTGGATTATTCGGATTATGGATAACCATTATGGCTAATCCCTTGGTATAATATTTATAATCGTTATTAAGCTCTTATTAAAATAAATATATATATTGCTGTAGTGAGAATGTATGGAGGTTAACTCAAAATTATAAAATTTTATTGAATTCACAGTATTCAGGGAGAAAAAAAGGTATGGGGAATGCTAAGAAGAAGAAGAAGAAGACATCGAATAGTAGAATAAACACAGACACAACAGATTGACGAGTCCCATTGGAAAACCTATTTCGAACAACTGTACGCAGAGGAGGGAAACAAAGAAAACAATGAAGAAGATGAAGAAAACAATGAACCCCTCAAGATATTCGAAGAATTAACGATAGAACACGCAAAAAAAGATCAACAGGAAAGCACCTGGATTAGATAACATACTAAATGAGTTATTGAAATACGGAGGACAACAACTAATGATAGAACTTACAAAGCTTTTCAACAGAATATTATCAACCAAAGAAGTTCCTAACAAATGGAAGAAGAGCATAACCATTCCTATACTCAAGAAAGAGGACAGTAAATCTCCAGAAAACTATAGAGATATAACCCTTCTAAACACAACCATGAAGCTTTTCACAAAAATCATTGAAACATGTAAACACATCGGAGGAACAACAAGATTTCAGGAGAAATCGATCAACCATAGATGCCATCTTCACAATCAAACAAATAGTTGAAGAAGCTATAGAATACGGCAAGCCCACGTATATGTTCTTCATAGATCTCACAAAAGCAT
Source organism: Diorhabda carinulata (assembly GCF_026250575.1). Lineage (NCBI taxonomy): Eukaryota > Metazoa > Arthropoda > Insecta > Coleoptera > Chrysomelidae > Diorhabda > Diorhabda carinulata. The sequence continues at coordinate 10,116,834 of NC_079472.1, read as the reverse complement.
TCGACAGTGTAAGGCTGAGAGACGTAGTAGACAAACTAAAAAGAAATACGTTCCGAAAACCATAATAGACATCATAAAACATTTGAACTATAACACATCCACTCACATATTAGTTAACCAAAACCTGACAGAGGAAATATAAACACCAACGGATATCTGACAGGGAGATTCCATAAGCCCGCAACTGTTCAACTTGAAAATGAACGAAATAATAAATGATGTCAAGAATCTGTTATGCCGATGACGCTGTAATTGTGGCAGAGAACGAAGCCGATTTACAACAGCTTCTATATTCATTTTACGTAAAGGTTAAAACCTTTAACATGCAAGTATCCACCGCAAAAACTAAAACCCTTGTCATCTCTAGCCAAAAAGGTGCAAACTCGAAATATAAAATAAAACCATAGAACAGGCAGTAGAACCGAACATAATAAATGAAATAAAAGGACAATCAAACAAAGCGAGCCGCACTCCGGGACATTATCTGAAATAATACCAGCATGAGAAAAAGAGCAAAAGTTCAAATATACAAAACCTGCGTTAGACCCATACTGAAATATGCTATAGAAACAAGAGTAGACAACAAAAGAACTAAAAACATCATTCGAACAACAGAAATGAAAATATTCAGAAACATATGCGGATACACACTAAGAGACAGAAAAAGAGAAACACAGACATAAGAAACGATTGTGAAGTGGAAGACATAGTCAGATGGGGACGTAAACGTAGAAGAGCTTGGATCGAACACGTGGACAGGATGACCAGATAAAGAATAGGAAACATCGCACGAGACGGTAAACCAGGGATACGACGACCTTTAGGAAGACCTCCAAAAATATGTATGGTTTCATGCACATCAACATCTCAAGGATGATAAGTTGGGAACTACAGGCATAAGGCCTACAATACGTTGAAGAAGAAGAAGAAGAAGAAGAAGAAGAAGAAGGGAGTTGATTCGAAAAATTAGAGAGTGAGTAGATGACATAGAAAAATCCTCATACGACCCCTCGTTTCTCTTAAAGGGACAACCTGTATAATTCAGAGATAGCAAAGATGAATTTTCCAACAAAAAGGTTCTCATTGTTTACCTCGATAAAATTTATGGTTTAGGAGATATGTAGATTTTTATATCGTTGTACAAACCAAATTATCATAAATTATAATTATCGAGAAAGTGTATGTCGTGGATGTTGAGGATTATCCAGCAAAACTGGCCTACTTTCGTTGATTTATAGATGAACAACTAGTTGATAATACATTTGTTGGGAAAATTCTCACTCGAATTTTTTTCATCAATTCCTAGAACACCTGGTACTTCGACTAGAAATCAAAGGAGAAATGCATTGTGAAAAATTTTAACTAGATTATATTGAAAGCTATGTATGTTTAGATGATGTTTGAGAAGATTTTTGACAATTCGTATGGGAATTTTTTCATGCCACAGCATTATTTTCATGTCTTCTACACACAATTTTTTTGCGTCAAATCCCGGAATACACTGTAGAATTGATCACAGAATCAATAAGCACATACCAGCCAATTTTGTATATCTATCTTGATAGTTGATTACTTAGATATTGCAAGCAATCAAGTAAATTATTAGGAAATGTATAGTTTTATTTGGATGCAAATCAACGGATTTAATCTGATACATTCTCTAGAATCTAATCGCGATTGCTCATTTAAATTATCATTAAATATGGATATATCTTCTAAGTGGTTTTCAATTATTCCCAGCCCAAACATTTACTGTACAACTTTGTTGAATTATACCGTGTGGATTAACATCTCTACAAGATGTTAGACCACCAAATGTAAATTATGTATATGCACAATTCTCATTAATATAACTTTTTTTAATTAGAATGCGTGTTTTTCTTATAATTAAATATTCATATATTAGATTATAAAAAAAAGTTAAAATATTAATTAATCAAACTTAAAGCAAGTTAAAGAAGGTCGAAATCCATTTCTGTTTCGAATGGGTCAGGGTAAATCCTCTGAGTTTAATCTAATCTAACGTGTTTTAATGGAAAAAATATAATTTTAATATAATAATTTTTTTCAGATTGTCTTCAATATGCTGCCAAACGAGAAAATCTTAAATTCTACAAATAAACATTTCATTTCCACGAATTCAATCGTCTTCTACGATGGATGTGGAGTATGAAAATTATTATCCGTCGTAGACGAATTAAGCTAAATGGAGGATTATCCTTAGATTAGTCATGGAAAAAGATACGGGTCACTTTTGTTACGACCCTTATCCTACGGTATCGAAACAAAATACGAATTCTCTAAAACTGGATGTTAATAAGAAGAAAAAAGAAGAAAAATCGTGTTGCTGCTTCGGAAAGAAAGCGAAAAAGAGAAGTAAGACGTTTCTAGCCGGATTAGCCACTAATATTGGTGAGTAATTTTTTTCATTATACTCCTAGCTATTCGAAATCGGTTTAAGCGGCTCCAAAGGTTTTAGACTATACTCTCCGCATTTTAAGAAGTTGGATGGAAATATATTAAACTTGATATAAACACAATGTTTTAAATTGATGAAGGATTTTATTCAAAAAGTAGCATGTCTGTACGATACAAAAAAAAGTGAAACAGCAGCTACAGCTCTCAACTTCTAAGTATTTAACTTTTAACAGTGAATGAAGTTTTATAAAGATGAATGTGTCTTTTGGAAGTTTCATAATTTCACTCAATGTCGATGATTTTCTGCTACGTTTAAGAGAAATGCGACTTTAATGTTTCTTTATATATATTTTGTCGAAAAACTTTTATACGGTTATAAACGATCTCAAGGTTGATATAAGTACGAGGATGGTCCCAAAAGAGCCTGGTCCAACAAAGAAAACACAAAAATTTTAGAAAAATATTTATTCATTTTAGCTCCATACACTTCTCCCAGCTCCTCAAAATAGCCATTTGGATAATCGATCCATTTTTTCAAATCTGGGAACAGAAAATAATTCGAGAATGCCGAATTCATCAAATAGGATGAATGAGGTAGTAATTGAAACTTTAATTCATTAATTTTGGCCGTTACAATCACGGATGTGTAAGCTGGTGCATAGTCTCGATAAAACAACACTTTCTTCTTGATTTCTTTGCTCAAACGTTGCAATAAGTTAGAATAATACTCGCCGTTGATATTTTTTCCTTTTTTCAATTGAAATTATCCGACGCGAATCCCAAAATTCCAAAAAACCGACTCCATCACCTTGCCTGCAAATGCCTTCTTTGGAGTCGGCTCTCCCTTTTCATATTATTGTTATATAAATCGTCACTCCATTTAGTCGACCAGTGTGATGCTGGTCTTCGCAGTTCGTACAGCCTCGTTTAAATTCAGCTACCCAATATTTTACTGTTAATAACGAAGGAGCAGCCCCATCCAGAGTAGAATCTATTTCGTCTCTTATATTGGTATCTTTCAAATAAAAATTTTGTATCCCATGTTTACAAATTCACTGAAAACGTTCACTATTGATGGCTACCAAACAAATACTAAACAACGTGGTGCACTTTCTAATACAGTGATATTTTTCAAGCAACTCCCGCCATCTCTAGGTCAAGCCAGGTACTTCTAGGACCAACCTTGGCTGAATTTGCCTATGCAACTAAATCCCTAAATATTGCTTCACAACCTTTAAAAACATATAATATTATTTCAATCAAGTGGTTTTCGAGATTCTCTCGACCTCCAAAATCTATATTATTTTCTATTTCAGGTATATGTTTACTACTTTTTGGTTACACTTTAATAGGCTCGGTTATATTCCTTTCTATCGAAGGAGGTAGCAATTACCAACATCAAATATTAGCGACAACATCATTATCAACAAATATCGATACTACTAATAAAAAATCCAATCATAGTGCAGAACTCAAAGCTAAAGCAGACGAAGCAAGAGCTAGAACTGTAGAAAGTATTTGGGATATAACTGTCAGTTTGAATATATTATACAGGTGAGCTATTTAAGTGTTTGAACATTATGAATCAATATTTTTATTCATTTTGATAACTCAACATTTAAATACGTAGAATATTAACCCACCAGCGGGCGGGCTCAAATTTGACACACCACAGGCGCGTGGCGTACAAAGAACGTCACTGCAGAATTTTTTCTTTTCTATAATAATTTCTATAAATAAATATAAATATATAAATAAAATTTCTTCACATCTTTGCACTTTTATGCTTAAAGGAGAGTTCAGAAAGAAAAATATGAATTTTCAGAGTCTTGGATATTTTGTATTAAAATAGTGGCGAAAAAAAAGGCTATTAAAATTGCACAATTTATTCCAATTACAAATAAAAGGTATGAAAAATCATTTTGCCAATTTAATTTGAGTGTTAAATCTTGAAATTCATGAAAATAAATAAAATTTTACAATAAATATAAGGTTATGTTTTAACACATAATATCCAAGAATTGTCAAATTAAAACAAAGACAAAAGTTGAAATGAGAAAAACCTCAATAAGTTAATTATTTTCTATAAAGTATTGGCATTTAATGTTTTAATAAATTTAAGAAACATCTTCAGAATATTCTAAGCATACAATTGTTTTGATTGAATGAAATTTACAACAAAACTGTTTATATTTGTGACATGTCATCGTGGTTGATACATTTTTTTCCTTCCGCAAGGAGCGCATCCTCCTTTAGATTTTTTTTTCTGGAGGTTCACCGGAATTCCCTTCGTCAATGATTTTTTCTCGGTACTTCTCCAAAAATACTCGGATGGCAAGCAGCAGCGTACAAATTCGAGCTCTTTCGAACAGATGTGGCTTCATGAGATCATAGGCCAGTGATTTTAGAAATAAACGTCTTTCTATTTTTCATCGATGCTTACTTGGTACAAGGCGTGTGCGTTTATCCCGCCACATTCATGAATGAAAAAAATAGGGTCAAAGGCCATGTCCTGTTTATTCTGGAAAAAGAAGGACTACATATCTGATTAACAGTGTCTAAGCCCCCTTTGGTCACATTATAATAGAGTATCATTTCAAGCTTATGACTCTTTTCTTCGGTTTTTATATCATCATCCATACTTGATATAACAAAAACGCTTTTGATTTTTTAAAGACATGGGACATGAAGGTCAAATTCTTTTGAAATTCGGCCATAGTGGATAATACTACTTTATTCTTGATAGGCAGAAATTCAACTGGAATTTCCTTTTTTTTGTTTTGTTTTCAAAGTTCCTAGACAAGTAATTTTTTTCAAATAGCGATTGGACTAGAGGTATACTGCCATACCAATTGTCCATCGTTAAGTTTCTGCCACTTTCCCAAATTGGGGAAGATGTCATGAGGCTTGTTCCTTATTTGATATGGTCCTTCTGGTTGTTCAACACAATAAACTTCGAAATTGTGGGTGTAGAATATTTTTGTGTCACACATAGCATAGACTTTGATCCCGTATTTACCGGGTTTATTTGGAATATATTGATTGAAAGAACAAGCCCCCTAAATGCCTCTAATTTCTCATCTATTGTAACAAATTCTCCTGGAGAATAACTTTTCAAACATTTTTCCTACATTTTTCTTTGACCGACCGAATTTGAGCAAGCTTATCGGTGGCTTATCGATTTTGCCTTGTACCTCTATGCTTGTATCTTAATACCTCCTGTGAGAATTTCACTATAGAATGTATCAAATTAAATCCGTTGAGTTGAATCCAAATAAAACTATACATTTCCTAATAATTTACTTGATTGCTTGCAATATCTAAGTAATCAACTATCAAGATAGATATACAAAATTGGCTGGTATGTGCTTATTGATTCTGTGATCTATTATACAGTGTATTCCGGGATTTGACGCAAAAAAATTGTGAGTAGAAGACTTGAAAATAATGCTGTGGCATAAAAAAACTCCCATACGAAGTATCAAAAATCTTCTCAAACATCATCTAAACAAACATCACTTTCGATATAATCTAGTGAAAATTTTTCACAATTCATTTCTCCTTTGATTTCTAGTCGAAGTACCAGGTGTTCTAGGAATTGATGAAAAAAATTCGAGTGAGAATTTTCCCAACAAATGTATTATCAACTAGTTGTTCATCTATAAATCAACGAAAGTAGGCCAGTCTTGCTGGATAATCCTCAACATCCAGAACATGACGATAATTACAATTTATGATCATTTTCTTTAGAATATCTCTGTATGGGGAACAGTTTTCTTGGCATGTACAAGAGTTAAACAAATAGTACCATTTTGTTGAAAAATCCATTGAAACATTCATCTTCGCTAGTTTTAGATAGGATTATTTTTACGGAATGTATTCACTCCCGATTTTTTTTGTATCAAATCCCGGAACATAAAAAAATCAACTCCTAATTTTTAACAGATTTTTTCACGATTCCTTTTTTTTGTTTTCCTATAAAATCTAGGGATTCTTAACCATAGGACATAAGCCCTGGCCTTCAAATAGTAGTGAAGAATCATTTATACATTCAAACACGTAAATACGCAAATACGTAATCATCCATCAAAAATTCATAATCTTCGAATGTATAATTTAGAAAATATACTGAAATATAAGTTCTGATTTCGCAGCTTTAAAGGTCTCTAACTCAGAAACTGACTCAAAAATTCTCGGAGCATCCAGTATTTCTACCAGAAATCAAAACAAGAATGCATTTTCACTGGATTATAACGAAAACTATGTTTGTTTAGATGATGTTAGAAAGGATTTTTGACACTCGTGATGATTTTATTGATGATACAAGGTGTTTGATTGAATTTCTACTAGATTGTGAGCCCCTATGTTGTCTATATTAATCAATTACTGGGTTACGTAAAGCTTTTATTGGATTTTCAACACCTATGAATACTGTATCAATAATAAAAATTTACTAAAATCTAAGCGAACTCTGTCAATGAATAAGTCTATACTCAATTAGATATTATGAGTTGGTTTTGACATTAATGTTTTTTTAACAGCAATAACTAAGTCTGCTATATTTTTGCTTTTATTATTTTAATACTTTCAGAGATAATTGGACCCGATTAGCAGCTCAAGAAATAACCAAATTTCAAGAGGAGTTGCTACGGTCCATGGCCGAGGAGATGGCCTTGCATCAACCACTACAAGTTGCAAAATTCGATGTGAAATCTACGAATGATAATTACGAATGGAGCTTCGCAAAAGCATTTCTTTATTCTTTAACAGTTTTAACGACTATAGGTGAGTTTGAAACGCTTATTTTAAATTCAATAGCTTATATTTCAAAGTGTTCGTCAAATAATTTTGACTATTTTTCTCATCAAATAACAACAAAACCATTTAGATTATGATTTGGTCATAATCCATAATCTTTCTTTTATTAAAGATGTAGTAAAGTAGATCTTCAGTAAAACTTTCCTGATGATGGAGCACGGCACATCCATCAATTATGGATTTCCTCCTAAAGCACAAGAATCGAAATTTCATTAATTGCTCTAGTAATTAAACAGAAGTTTGAATACACTCTAGTTGAGATTCAACTTAACGACAAATCAATATATTGTTGGCAGGCGTTTTACGAGGATGGTCCCAGAAATACCTTGCCCTACAAAGAAAATTTTGGAAAAAAATATATTTACTCTGCTCCATACACTTCTCCTAGCGATATTTAAAGAGTTTGATATTATTTTTATAATAAAAATCGCCAAGGTTCTCAACTACCGACATCACCTCTTCATTGTTGGAAAAACTTCGACCACCGAGCCATTTTTTCAAGTCTGAGAACAGAGAATAATCCGACGGGGTTAAGTCTGGTGAATGGGGTGCATGAAGTAGCAATTCAAACTTTAATTTATTGAATTTAGCCATTGCAATAACGGATGTGTGTATAGTCTTGATTAAACAACACTTTCTTCTTAGCCAAATGCGGTTGTTATTGCTTGATTTTTTCACTCAAACGTTACAATAAGTTCGCATAATACTCGCCGTTTATAGTTTTTCCTTTTTCAAGTTAGTCAATGAAAATTATTCAACGCGCATCCCGAAGTTATTACCTTTTCTGCAGATAATTTCTTTAGAGCCGGTTCTGTCTTTTCAGTCCATTGTTTTGGTGTGAAGTGGTGGAACTACGTTTCATACCTTGTTATGTAGCAGTGTGAAATATTGCCAAACATCATTACAACGCTGTTTTTGTTCCATTGTGAGCAAACGCGGCACCAATCTTGCGCACAGCTTTTTCATGTCCAAATTGTCAGTTGATATGCGTTGTACCGCACTTTTCGAATGTCTACTATAACTGGTAGCACGCGCACTTTTAGTCTACGATGATCCAGTACCGCTTTGTGGATTTTCTTCAATATTTCTGGAGTCGTCACTTCATTTGGTCAACGACTGTGATGCAGGTCTTCGCAGGTTGTTTGACCTCATTTAAACTCTGCTACCCAATATTTTAAGGTTGATAACGAAGGAGCAGTCTCACCCAGAGTAGAATCTAGTTCAGCTTTCATATTGGTTAAGCTAATGCCTTTCAAAATAAAGTATTGTATCACATAAAGATGACTAATTCTTTTCCATGATCACAAATTCACTGAAAACGTTCATTATGGATAACTGCCAAACAAATACTAAACAACGTGGCGTCTTCAAACTCAAAACATTTTTAGACGACGCCATCTGAAAGTTGTTCGTTCTGTATTCATTTACATACCGAAAGTTGCGTTTAAAGTGTTCCATATAGTGAAACTGACAGTTCCGTACTTCAAAACACTTTCTGGACGCTCTGGAATACACAACTTTAACTTCTCTAGACACTTCAATGTTGACAGTTGACAGTTTCACTTCGATGACTTTGAATAACCTTAAATTTTTAATTTTCTGAAATTATTTGTTTTATTCGTTTTGTGTTAATTAATAAATAATAATGAATGATAATGAAAAAGAAAAAATCACCGATGAAGAGTTACTCGAATCCACGCCACCTGAACTCGCCGAAGAAAGCAATGCGGCCGTTCTTAATTCGTTGCCGGATAAATCTTGTGCAAGGTACGAAAAACAGTACGAGCTCTGAAGTGGTATCACCAGAAAAAGGTGAAAAACCCAACGGAAAACGTAGTGCTCTCTTATTTTTCAGAAAAATCTAAAATCTGGAAAAGTTCTACTTTATGGTCTACATTCTCGATGATTAAAAGTACTGTAGCAACAAAACAAGATGTTCACATCAACAAATATCCAAAACTCATCAATTTCATGAAGAAACAAAACAAAGGGTATACTGCAAAAAAATCAAAAACTTTAACCAGAGAAAATATAATAGAATTCTTGTTACATTCTTATACGTCGTCTAAAAAATGTTGTGTACGCCGCGGCTGAAATACTACTTTGTTGGACTCGTCTCGCAATTTTCAGACTCGTCCAACAAAGTAACACTTTCAGTCCTTGGCATACAAATAACTAGTGCTGTATAGATTGTGTACTTTCTAATACAGTGACATTTTTCAAGCAATTAGCGCGATCTCTAAGTCAGGCCAGGTACTTCTGGTACCATCCTTGTATTTAAAAAGAATTTTCTATAATCGAAGTTTATTCCTATATATAATAATAATAGATGAAATAATGAAGAAGCTCGAAAATAGGAAAATAAAAATATTTTTAGTGATGTATACCAAATTTGAAACAAACGAATTAAAATCAGCGAACTTTTTGTAGTATATTTCTTTAATATAGTTTGGAATACTTCTTCCTTTACTAAAAAGTACAAATTTTTCCTTCAAGAAATAGTAGTGATTTTGAAATCCTTTCGAAACTCATTGTTCGTGTTGATTCCATGAATTTTTCCAAAAAGAAGTCATATTTCTTATTCTGTACTGAAGTGTATCAAATATATCTTTTTCTCGAGACAATAAACATTATCTCCTACAAAAAAAGGAGCATTGAATAAAAGCCGCCCTATCTTCGATACGCGTTAACCTCCAACTTCAATTTTCGTCTAGCTACAAAGGAAAAACGAAATTCTTTTTAGAATTACACCCGGTTTTTTTGCGTTTACCGCACACAAGGCCTCCATTGTATATTCCTGGCGTACTTATTTGCTACCGAGGCTTTTACAATATACGTAAACAAGACAATTGTCACTGTGATATAGAATGAAAGAAAATCCCGCCTGTCGTCAGACAAAGTGGATGACACCGTGATAAGCGCAAAAAGTAACCTACAAAGCGGAGAGACCAGTAGACGGTAATGTAATTCACGCACGTGAATTTGTGCATGGCAGGAAAAATCTGATGAGAAAATGCAGATCTCCACCAAATTTTGGGTTAATTCAATTAAAACAAAAAATAGATTCCTTACAGAACAATATTGGAAAGGATAATTAGGATAATAAAAATCGTAGAGGGTTATTAAAGAAAACATATGAATGGAGAACGATGAAAATATATGATCCAGAAAAACGAATAATTTTTTGATGAGGTATGTTTAGAAAGTGAAAAAATTAGGACTAAAAGGTAGCAGTCAAAATCAAAAACGTGAAAGAAAATAGACCTTTGCAGCATTATTTTACGTACAGTGTATTCATAAAGTAATGTACAATTTGTAGACAAAAACATGTAAAAACTGAAAAACAAACATAAAAATTTCAATGTACAGAAGAAAACCAAAACGAATAACAAAACTATAGGTAATAGTCATAGGTAAGTCCATAGCAAAATCAAACCAGTATGCAGCATGCCCCATAACTAAATATTATTATTAAAAGTCGTTTACAGAGAAGAAGGAACTTTCTGGTAAATATGCTCTCAAATTATTGCGGAATGAGGGAAAAGATGTATCGATTTGATTTCAATTGGCAAGTGACTATGCATTTTTTGCATTATAAAATATATAACCCTATTTCTGAACGTGGTGTAGGTAGGTAAAGGTCGTGCTCCGCATTCCTAAGTGGGCAACCGTACAACGACCTTTTTGAAAATAGAAAAGCGTGCTTACAAATTAGGCAAACGGTTTTCGTAGTTTGAAGGTTCGCTCAAATTGCGTCGCGTCACAGGTACCCCAGAGGAAAAGGACATATCGGAGATGCAACTCAATAAGGGCACAATAAACTGTTAAACAGGGGGAACTTAATTTTTAAAAGATAAGGCGGTAATATGTGACTCCCATTTCAAGGAATTGTCCTCAACAAGCCATAAGAATTTTGCAGATTCAACGACGTCATTCGTGGTGTTATTTAATAAAAAAGGCAGCAATGTATCCTTATATGATAAAACTTTAGTTTTATGAACGTTGAGGCAAAGGAAATTAGAATCGCATTGGGATTTAAGGGTGAAACAGAAGAAACAAAATAGGGCCTAGTACTGAGCCTTGGGGCACTCCATTTTATTGGCTTGCAAGACTTCTGTTGGTAAGGTATGACTCAAACCATGCAAGAGATGTTTCTGAAACCGTAGTACTACAATTTGTTGATTAAAATATTATGATTAACACAATCTAAAGCCTTAGAAACATCACAAAAAGTTGTAGCAGTTGATTGATTATTTAGTATGTAGAATATAGCATCACTTGTGCATTTGTTACTTAAAAACCTAAATTGATGAGTAGATAGTATTTTACATTTAAATAGAAATGCCACTAGTGAAGTATGGACATTTAAAAATAATAAATTGGATAGATGAAAAAAAAATTGGAATGTTGAATCTTATATTCTGTGTTGATAAGAATTTCTTGTCGAAGTTAGTTACGAACTTTGGTTTTAAAAGTTGGATGGACGAATCCTTAAGACGATTTTATATAAAAATATTTTCGAGGGTTAAAAGTTACGTCACTAAGCTGACATGTCTACTTAGTTCCTTTGGAGGCGTATTTCCAGTTTTAAGAGAAGGATTTTGTATGGATATTCTACTCAAATATAAGACATCAGAAATGGATAATAAGCTAATTGAATTGCCCGAATTTTGATGTTATCACATTTATTTTAATAAATTTTCAAAATATTGTTATCATAATATCTATAATGAATATAAAAATATACTGTGTGTCTCATATTAAAGGTCAATTTGATGAATTATATTGACTAACAAAGCGTTTATTTGTCAATAAACTGCTTTTCGGTATATTTTTCATTAGTGACAAGACTGAGTTACCTACTTTTCCGGAAAATTCATTTGACTGGAAATTTAGCAGCGTCGAACTATTCTGTATATATACGGGCCTGTCTCAGTTGTTTTATTGTTGTTTCGATCAGAGACGATGCTTGGTAATTTGAAAGAAAACCGATACCAGAGAAGTTTATTGAAAGTATATATTGCGAAGTTTTGCATCATTACTGTTTTTTTTTCAGTATTTCCTTTCATTTTATAAAGCTACTCGACAGGAAAAAATATTGGACCTTCTAAGAAAAAGGATCTGCTCGTATTAACATTTTTGTAGATATAGAGAAGTATTAAACTTTAGAGCGTAAAAATTTGAGTAATACTTTGTGAGATTTTTCAATTAAACATTGGTTTGATTTACGAGATTTTTCCACAAGTCTAGTTTACGCCTCTAAGCCAGTGTCGGATTTAAGGAGGGTCTAACGGGGGTCGAAGCACCGGCCCCTGAACACGTAGGCCACCCACAAAATTACTAATTTGATCATTTATTTTAGAAGCAATATTGAATATACAGCAAAATTCGCATTTTTTTCTAATAATTGTTTGGAAATTGAAATGAAATGAATGAATTAGTGTAATTTAATCCACACACTAATTTTTCACTCTATACAGAGTGAGTTTTATGTATGGAACGATATTTATGATTTTTGTGTACAAAGGTCTTGTGCTACGGCCAGTATTATGGTTGTATTTTATGTTTTTGAAAATCCTCAGGAAATACTGATTATTTTTCATGTTATATTCTCTATACCGAAATTTCTGAGTTATAGCTACATTTATAGTATCTCCACCAAAGTTGAATAAAGTCATTTAATTTGAATATTTTTCAATAATTTAAATGCTAATGAGAAACTCATAACAAGTTCTAGTGTCCGTTAGTTAGTTAAAAAGTTTAACGAAACTGGTGCAGTAAAATATTTATCCAAAACATGGTGCAGAAAACCTACAACTGAAAACAAATCTTCAAATGTTTGTAAAAAATACTGTAAAGACGATTACAGCAAATGTTCAAAATGTTGTCCATTTACTTCAATACAACAAGCCATGCGATTTTCAAAACTTTCCTTCAATTCCTGAATATTTGCAGGGGTTTGTTTTATAAGCGATAAGTAACCCCACAAGAAATAGTCTAAAAGATTCATGTCGGGTGCCCGCGAGGACCCTTCGATGAAACCACGCCTTCTAATCCATCTCCTGGGTAACACATTACTCACACGCATAGTGAGGTGGAACACCCTCTTGTTCTAGCCAAATATTGTCGTTTGGGATATTGTTATTGTCTGAAAATATCTAATAATGAAGTATTTTTTAAATGTAATTGAAAATAATTATTTGGATTTGGAAATATCCGAGCCAACTCAGGTATAATACTATTTTCCAATAAATCTAAATACGCCGGACCATTTGAGTTACCCTCAATAAAAAATGATCAATTATTTTGTCGCCCATACATTCCTTTTTTTAGGATATTGGGTGTGGGATTCACGCATCCAACGAGGATTGTTACGTGACCAGTATCTACAATTATACTTATTTACGTTTTCATTAATACAAAAAGTGACCCCATCGCAAAACATAACATTAATTAAGAAATTTGGATCGTTTTCATTGTAACATTTCTCCATCATTAGGTTAACAAACTCTCCACGTCCATCAAAATCGTCATCTGACAATTCTTAAGCCGATGTTATTTTGTATAGATAGAACTTATTATCACGTAAAATTTTCATTACGGATGTTTGCAAAATATCAAGTTTCCTGGATATTTGTCTAGTACTCAAGTGTGGATCGTCTTCTAACAGGACACAAACATCTAAAGATTTGTTTTCAGTTGATACAATGATTTGAATAAATCTTCCACTGAATCAATTAGATCTTGTTATGGGATTTCGGTTAGGATATGGATTATTAAAGATATTACACGTTCCTTGTTGACTTCCTATCACCATATCCAAATATTAATTCGTTTTTTTTTCAGATAAACGATCCATTGTGACTTTCAATAAATTTCAACAATAATAACAATAATAATTTATTGTAACGTCAAATTTGTTATTGTAGCCGTCATACATAAATGTATTATTTTAATTTCGGTGGAGAAAATGCTATAACTCCGAAATTATGGCATTTAGGTATAGGGAACATTAAATGAAAAATAATGAGTGTTTCTTAAGGAATTCAAAAAGCGATAAATATACAGGGTGATTCATTTGAGATAACAACATCCGTGTCACAAAATTTATAAACATCGTACAAGCCGATTTCGAGATAATTGAGACTTTGCTTCCATAAAACTCACTGTGTATAATAATTTTAAACTCTAAATAATAATAAATTCCATATTACAAGCATTCAAAATTCAAATGATGAATTAGAAGTGCGAGTAAATTCTCTAGTAGAAATATATTCGAATTATCTAGAACTGGAATTATTTTGTGAATTACAGTAATTCATTCCTCTTATCAAACTTCAACCCGAATTGATTAATAATACAAATAATTTATTAATACCATTGAAAATGCTTAATTTGATCATTGAATCAGGTATGATCGAAGCATTTCCGAATGTAGACTATATATACAATATAGTCTACCGATTACTCGTGACGATTCCCATAGCGAATTTTGAAGCAGAAAGGTCGTTCTCAGCTTTAGAGAAAATAAAAAATGTACATCACTCTACCATGTTTAATGGGCGATTATCGTCATTAACAAAGCTATGAATTGAAAATGAGTTGTTAGAGAATATAAATTTTGATGAGATAATTAAAATTTTGCCCCAACTAAATCGGAAAGAAATTTATTAAATAAAAATTTTAGATAGTTTATGAAATAAGATTTTAATTTATTTTCACTTATAATTTATATTTTATTTGAAACGAATATACTCAACAGCAAAAAAAACCGGGCACTTCATATTAACCCTTAATCGGGCATGGTATCACACATCTGTTCAATATTTTTTTTTTAAATCAACGATAAACCTTTGGACCTGATTCTTTCTCTAGGGGCAAGGAAATTTCATTATGAATATGTTGGTCACACTGTTTTACGTCCAACGAAAGTTATAACAACATTTCTCAACATTTCTCTTCGGTAGCTCACATCTCATCAGTGAAATGGCGTCTCATCCTAAAACTGTAAGTTGTTTTTTGTTATTGTACAAACAATATAGTGGTTTTTGCGATGTGGTGAATTCTCTTAGGTTCATAATACTGTATTGAATGCAATTATGGAAAGTAGAAATCGTGATAACTGATTTTCTGTTTTAGAAAATGCATTTTGTGAACATAACATATTTCGTGCTTTCACGATAAAAGTTAAAATGATTTTTAAATAAAATCAATATGCTTGTGATAATTGTTTATTGATATTTGTTATATCATTTTGTGTAATGTATGTATATATGTAAATTGTTGTTTTTAATAAAATTATTTTGAGCTAAGTTGCGTTGTTGTCTTAATTTTTTGCTCTCATCTAACTGGTATAATTGAATGGCCATGGGGCTTGTTTTACCATTATTTAAGCAAAAATTCTGTTATATATAACAAAAGTAAACAAAAGTAATTACTATCTAAATCTAATGGCTTGCGCAAAAATTATTCGTATTTATTTTGAGCGGACAATGAGCATGTCATCTTTGCATGGTTATTTGAAGAAAAAAATTATCTAGATGTAAAAAAAAGGATATAAAAGATGTGATTTCAGCTAAATTCTAGAAATTTTTAGCTAAATAACTATAAATCTCAGAACCCCCTAAAGCGACCAGGTATCCTATATGATACCTTATTGAAACATGTGGTTCAAAAATTGAAATTTTTTTTTATATCTTAATTGAGGTCTAAATGATAGAAAATCATTAAAATAAAAAAAAAAGTCAATGGTTAATATCTTGCCAGCTTAAGGATAAAAAGCTAATTCTCAGCAATTTGTTTGTTTTTGTTTCATTCTAGTTATTACAGAGAATGTAAGGTCTAAGTCCATTGAACTAATCCCTACAGGATTAGTAAGCAATCAGATTTGATTTATTTGCGTTCAAGTTGATTTACCTGTCAAAGCTATTCTAAACTGTAAGTAGTTTTTCACCCATTTAAACATCTTTAAATTATCAACCAAGCCTTTTTTGTGGTTAATCGACATGTTTTCTCCAATTTTGGTCCAAAATAAGGGTTCTTTCAAATGCTAACACAGCCCGAGCTGATACCTTAGCCAGAAAAGGCCGGAGCTTACGGTACATTACCGAATCCCTTGGGGTAGCGAAGTATATTGAAAGACCGATATTTAACAGCTCCTGAGGTTCGAAAAAGGCTGAAGTGGCTAGAAATACACGTGTAAGTGCAGACACAGTGCAGCGAAGAGTGATGAGCATGAAATTGTATCAAAGCGACCCGCGACAGGGCCCCAACTCTTGGAAAAGCATCGAAGAGAAAAGTACTCTGGAGTAATGGGGAACTGTTTTATTCACGGATAAGTCTCGATTTGGTCTATACCACTCAGACCATCCAGACAGACTGTGGGGAGCGATTTCCTCAGAGTGCCATTCATCACAGCCATTTGAAGGTAGGGGCTACATCGACGAGGTCCTCCTAGAGGCAATGATTCCATTTGCACCTTTTATTTTTAAACTTCAATTTATTTGCGTTCTGGAAAATGTTATAATGAGTGGCAATTTCCCTTCAATTGAAGAAAAATCATTTGATTGAGGAATAACCACACAACACATGACACTATGACGCTAAAATCTATCAGGCGGGTCACACGGAACATGTCTTCTAAGCCTTCATTGAGTGGAAGGTCTCATTAGAGGTTGACCCAATGTTATGGGATGGGTTTCCATATGGTAAGTATATTTTTGGGAGAACTGAGATATTTCTCCTTTAACTGACTTAATTTGGAGGTCACAAGCGATAACACTGTTAGGTATAGACCATGGAGCATTTACAATATTTGAGTTGGATGCAGTGCCCCATAGTTGAATATCAAAACTCCAGATGGCTTTTAGTGTGACTTTGTATATTAGCAGCTTGTTATCGATCGTTAGTTGAGATTTTCACCTATTAACAAGTACAGGTTGCTGAGTTCTAGAACAAATTATCGTCCACACAACGCCAGAATTGTTAGCAAATACTTATAGCAAGTGGGAATCACAGTTCTGGCTTGCACGATTTCCCGATATTAATCCCATAGAGCATTTGTGGGATAATTTAGGGAGGAGTGCTAGACGCCGTCGTCCTCCTCCTAGTGACTTAAATCAGCTCCAAATTACTCGTCGAAAAGAAAGGGATGCTAGACCGGAGGAGTACGTCCAGAATTTAATTATTCAATGCCCGACAGGGTTAGAGCCCTTCGCCGTAGCTGAGAGAGTAATACCCGCTATTAGAATCACACAAATTGCTATAAAAACTAAGAAAAATGAAGAATAATGTTTTTTTAGATGTTTTGATTATCATTTTCCCTTTATTTTGTTTAGATAACCTACTCTTACCATAAATTAGAAAAATTAATATATATTAATATAAATCTAAGTGTCCGGTTTATTTGGCTGTTGAGTTTATTACATTTAAAAGAGTTCGAGTTGATTTTGATTTCCTGAAGTGGGCCCACTACTTCTTAATCCGACGCTGCTCTAAACATTTCAAATATCTATGTATAGTAATATTGACAAAGTTTGTCACATTTTCACTTTATTATCTGTACACTTTGATGTTTTTAATTTCGAAAATTCTCAAAGATATGTAGAAAGAGATGAGAATTTCAAAAATGGTATTGCGGAAGATATTAAAGAGATCCAATAATAGATGGATATAAACCCTGCCAGATCGGTGTTTTATGCGACCATATATCGTAACGGAGAAAAGACATACAGTGCAAAACTTGAAGTCGCCCTTATGCCATGTAAGCAATACAATAGAGTGCCTGTAATAAATCAAGTCTCATATATACGGTGGTGACATAAAAGGAAAATGTTAAACATTTTCCTGTAACAAAGTTAAAATGAATTTAAATACATTTCAAAGGAGAAATAATCGTTTGAAAAATAACTAGGAGAATATGAGAAAGTTGATATATTCCAAACTAGTATTACTATTCATATTTCTACTATAATTTATAGATTTTCATTTGTTAGTCTCAAGATTGGCTTGTATTTTGAAGGTAGAATGAAAATTCTAATCGTCTATATTAGTTTTTTCGATACATTCCAACAACCAATATCGTGAAGTTTTTAAAAATATTTTGAGGAAGTAGATTTCTGTACTCCAAAATAATGAGAGTGAAGAAAAATGGGAACTTTTTATTTTCGAAAAGTTTCAATTCAAATTTGAATGAACAAAAATCGGCATTTTGATTTCCATAATTACTTTTTGAAATGAAACTAATAGATGATTATAGTTTAGATACGAAGATGGTTCCAAAAGTACCTGGCGTGACTTAGAGATGAAGGTAATTGCTTGAAAAATACCCTCAATCAAACTATATTCTACTCTGAATGAGACTATTCCTTCGTTTTTAACAGTAAAATATTGGGTAGCAGAGCTTAAACTATGCCATACTACTTGAGAAAACCAGTAACGCAGTGGTCGGTCGACCAAATGAGATGACGACTCCGGGAAAGTTGAAAAAATCCACAAAGCGATATGGATGATCGTCGATTGAAAGTGTGTGAGCTGGACATGAGAAAGCTGTGCGCAAGATGGGTGCCGCGTTTGCTCACAATGGAACCAAAACAGCAAATTTTTACGCCATGGATGAAACGTGGGTCCATCACTTCACACCCGAAACAAATGAACAATAAAAATAATGGACTGAAAAGTGAGAACCAGCTCCAAATAAGGTAAAGACCGTTCCATCTGCAGGCAAGGTCATGGCGTCGGTTTTTTGGGATGCGCGTGGGAAAATTTTAATTGACTATCTTGAAAAAGGAAAAACTATAAAGGGTGAGTATTATGCGAACTTATTGTAACGTTTGAGGAAAGAAATCAAGCAAAAACGGCCGAAGAAAGTGTTGTTTCATCAAGACAATGCACCAGCTCATACATCCGTTATTGCAATGGCCAAAATTAATCAATCAAAGTTTGAATTGCTACCCCATGCATCCTATTTGGCATATATTTCTTACAAAATTTTTGTGTTGTTTTTGTTGGACTAGGTACTTCTGGAACCATCTTCATACCCTCAAGTCGATTTTATTTTCAATTATTTGGATAATTTTATACTTTCGCGGTCCCCTCGTTTTTGGGTTCTAGAAAATCGGAAAATCTTCCGATTTCAATGAATTTTTTTTAAATCTTCGTTTTTATGACGGATTTACTAAAAAAAATATGAGAATAAAAAATATGAGATTTTATATTGTTTTCGGTGCTTTAAATGTTGATGAAAATCACTCATTTGCGTATAATTGTTGATAACTTTTTTCCAAATAATCAAATGGAATTGTTATATTTTTTTCATAATTTACACAAAAAAAACGAACAAATTGAAAGAAAAAATATACAAAAATGTTGATTTATCATGTTTTTACAATTAAAAATAATAACAATTTCTCTTAAAATTGACCTTTTCTCACATAAAATCGTTTGTTCCTTTTTTATTGAGTAATCATTAAAGTTATATAAACAAAAACATTCTTGAAATCACTTATTATAATCAAGTGTACAATATTAAAAGATAACTTTGAAAAATTTAAAATTTTCACCATTAAAATTCTGGTACCTCAATAAGATTGACTGTTAGAGATGAAAAATGAATAAAAAAACATTTTTCAATTTTTTTTTTCATTTCATTTTTTTTATAGATCATCATGAATGAACTGCATTTGATGCTTTGAAAAAAAAATTATGTACGATTATATGCGAAGAAGTGCGGTTATGATCACTTTTAAAGTCATGAAACTATATGAAATCTCCAGGTGAGGTTTTTCCATATTTTTTTTATAAATCCGCCGTAAAAACGAAGACTTTAAAAAAACTTCAACGAAATCGGATGATTTTTCGATGTGTCACAGAAAGATTAAAATTAATTATCAATCAATGGATCAATAATTAATTCATTAAATTGAAATAAATTAATTATAAATAAATTAAAACAAAAAACATCAAGCAATTTTGTGGGATTTCACTGTATAATTCATCAGGAATCATTGGCAACCAAACATTTAAAAACGGACCATGACATGCAACCTATAAATAAAATTGTAAATTTCATAAGGATCAGAGGACTAAATCACCGACAGTTCAGGCAATTTTTACAAGATTTGGAAAAAAAACTTTTCTGATGTCTCTTATTTCACCGAATTTCGTTGGCTCAGTCGAGGAGTAGTTATAGAAAGATTTTTTGCATTACGTGACCCTATTCAAGCTTTCATGTTAGAAAAAGGCAAACCAATTGATTATGACAATGACTGGAGGATTGATTATGCCTTTTTGGTAAGATATGAATAAACACTTGGCAGATCTGAATATAAAGTTACAGGGTAAAAATCTAATTATCACTCAAATGTATTCATATATCCAAGCCTTTGAAACAAAGTTGAGGCTGTGGGAAAATCAGGCAAAAAATCAAACTTTGGACCATTTCCCTCATTTAAAATCATTTGGCACAGTGAACCAAAGAAAATTGGATGAATATTCTCAACTTGCGCAATATTTGATTACGGAATTCCCAATTTTCAACAATCCATTCAATTTCGAAGCTTCACAGGCACCAATTAATTTGCAAAAGGAGTTGATAGATTTATTTTGTGAGCAGATGTTTTCCGTCATGAAAATAAATAAGAGCAAACATCGCACAAGACTTAGGAATGAACAGCTCCAATCAATCCTTAAAATAACTACAACAAATATGATACTTGACATCAATGAGCCTCTGGCCAAAAGTATCTGAAAAAATCTGAGCTACATATGTAACATCAAAATATAAAATAAAAGTTCTTTGAAGTTTAGATATTTAACAAGCTTCCTTATTGATTTCTATTCGAAAGAATTTTTTGACAAATAAATTCATAGTTATACATAATTTAATCATTATTAATATAATTTTATTACTATAAATGATTTTGCTTTTTTAGTATCAATATTCTGACTCATATATAAACCCATTTTCTGAATCAGAATTATTCATTTAATCTCCGCCCTATGCGTAATGAAATCAGTAGACATTAGATCTAATAAATCGTATCTTTAAAACCATGTCGAAAATATATTCCACCCCTTGCATCGGTATTCCTTTGGCGACCGTTAACGTCGCAAAATTTACATAGTCAGTCTCAGCCCTTTTCCTAAACAACGAGATTTTCTACAGTTTTAGATCGTGAATTCTTAGCAGTTTTCGCTGAGCTTAGCTGTGCTCTCAACTTAACATTGGAGTGCACTTAGACCACCCTTTTCTTTTCGGTATTTTTATTTTTGAAGCCGAATCGTTGATTTCGGTTAATAGACGCCGAAAGTATACAGTTGCGGGTTTTTCCCAAATTAATGACAAGATGTCACATTTTTTTCCATAACAGAAAGAAAGTATATGAAATTAGTTACGGAACGAAGAGAAGAAAAAAGATAATTGAGTTTTTATTTAATATACTATAAAAAATTATATCGCTCGATTAAGAGTTTGTGAAATCTTCTCTTGACAACAATATGATTAAGAAAAATAGCATTTGAACTACTTTTGATTTATACAGTATGTCTCAATAGACTTCTGCTTTATTTTACGTTATTCTACTAGAAATTCGTTTCCTAATAACTAGTACGTTATCTCATTTCTTATGCTGCGATTTCTATTTGAAAAATGATTGTGTGTTGATATACGATGGAAATTATTGCCGAGTATTTTCTTTTCATATATAATGAGATTTTCTCTCCATATTAGTACAAAATATATCGTCTTCAAAAGCATCTCCAATTTTATGTTTTGTTTGTATTTCATACATCGTGATATATCTACTATAATTTTTTTGATATTATATTATAACAAACATATACAGAGTGTACAAAAACTTCAGAATGTGTTCTCGTCATACTAGTGCTATTGGAGTTGTTTACAGATACTTAAACCATTCATCTCCATCAAAAAATGATTGATTGGTACAAACAAATACTAAATTCAAACGCGGTTCTCCGAAAGACGTCTATAAAACCGTGACATGCGAATAATGATGGATGTATGCATATGAACCACGTAGAAGATTCAATTCTAAATGGTACACCGGCATTTGTTTGCCAGAAGTGTTCGAAAAAAATCAGGTAAACCGATCGCAGAAGACGAATCATTCTCCACCACGACAATGCGAGCTTCCCCACATCAGTTCAAAACATCGAATTAAGAGAGAGATGCTTTATTGTCAAAAGCTCGTAAAAACTAAAAAACAAACATAAAAATAATTAAATCAAGATACAAATATGATGAAATTTCAATATATAGAATAAAACCACTATGAATAACAAAATTATAGGTAATACTGATAGTTAATAATTAGAATATAAGTCTATAGCAAAATTAAACCAGTACTCAGCATGCCCGGAACTACATATTATTATTCGCTGCCATTAAATTATTGCTAAATGCGGAAAAAGATGATATCTATTTGATTTCAATTGGCAAGTGATTATGCATTTTTTTACATTGTAAAATATTGAGCCCTCAACTAATTCTGAGCGTGGAATAGGTACTTAGGTAAAGGTTAGGTTAGGTTAGTTAGTTCCTAAATGGATAGCCGTGCAACGATCTTTCTGAAATTGGAAAAACGTGCTTACGAATTAGGCATTTGGGAAAAGTGCAATTCCGAAATGAAACGTTAATTAAAATAGTAAAATGATTTAATGGACAAAATCGAAAACATTTTTAATGTGAGTCCATCAGTTACAGATGAGTATTAATTTTATATCATTCATTGTACTGCGAAGCTCTGCTAAAATCACGGGCATGAAGAACAAATTAATGTCTCATCCGCAGTACATTCCTTGTTTGCAACCCAATGATTTCTTCTCATGACCGCAGATCAAAAAGAAATTGCGAGATCAAGGTTTGTCCATGCCTAAAGAAACAGTTGATGCATTCAAATCGCATGGTTCGGAGGTACCTCAATCTGAATGGAAAAAATACTTTGACAATTGGTTCAAACGCATTCCAGAGTGTATCGATCTTAATGGAGAATATTTTGGAAAACAATAAAACCATATATAATTATAACTATATTGATGCATCTAAATGTTCCTAATTTTAGGTCTCTTCTGTTTTAATAGTATATTTATTGTATTATAAGGATTAAAAGTGCATATTTGCAGTTGCGAGGCGGAGCGCAGCGCAGCCGAGTGAATGCAAAATTGCGAGTATGATATATACTATTTTTTTCCAACCATCAAAAAATGTTGACGTATCTGTACTATTTTCAGGTGCAAAAGCCATCAATTCCCTTACCGTACAAAAATTTGCTCGTTGCTTAGCAACACTTTTAATCCTAGGATTGAAAACGCTACTTTTAATCCTAGGACTAAAAGTAATTGCATTTGAGCTCTCTAATTGAAATTTGAAGAAAAGAACATTGTCTCTTACAAACTTAGTAAAACAAACTAATTAGGCGACTATATACAGGTATTTATTTGTTATTTATAGTGATATTAAATGTACAATTGGAACAATTATTGCCAAAATTCAAAGCACCACTGAAATTATCACTAACAATTTTCGAACAACTCAAAATATTCTCCGTAACTGTTGATGAAACAAAAATCTGCACAAAATATCTGAACAGGTACTTGTACCTTCTTTGTCAGGTTGCAATATTTTTCTGGTAGTATTCTCTTTGTTGATACGTGATTCTTCAATATATCCTTCTGCTACCGTACTCGATTTCCAACCTCCATGTCTTTTAAGACAAGTGAGGTCACCGCCACCATCTATAAGAAGTGTAGCAGATGTTCTTCTTCTTCCAATTTACTAACTTCAGAAATTTTGCAATTTCTTGCGGCACGGCACTAATTTTGTGAATACCAACAGCCATTCTTTGACACTTCCCATTAACATACTTCAAAAATAAACGACGTTCCTGTATATTTGATGGCCGTAGTGCAACATATTTTCGAAAAAAACGCAAATAATTATCGCCTATAATGGTAAACGGTCAATGTCATCAATTTTCAAATGAACTAGTTCGTCACAACGCATAGCCCCTCCTCCCCCCTCATTTTTAACAATGCTCGTAATTTTGAATATTTACTAATATCAACATCATTTTTGATATCCAGTGTGGATCGCAACATTGAATACTGTGACCAAAGAGTGGATGGCTTGACGGTCTTCGTTAAATTTGAGGAATATAAGAACACTCTCCTCATAGTTTTGCACATTTTTTTCTTTACACCAATCCATGAATCGCTGATATGCAAGTTCATAAACTTTGGGTGGCAGAAGATTTAGATATACTGCTTCGGCACTTTCCAATATATCCGCAGGTATATTTTCATCGTGATCGGGATTCATTTTAAAAGCAGCGTAAAAACTACTACAAAAATTATATGATTAGTACGTCTACTGACGTCTACTTGACAATCGATATTTACCAACAATACCAGATATCCATGACTACCGACTTGCTATCGCTGTTATAATTAATAGGTTTTTAGTTTCTATAGTAATTTTTGAAAGATAGATAATATTGACGTTTCGACTTTTCTTTAAGTCTCTATCAAAATATGATATTGTGACACTGACAATTTGCGTATTTATATTAATCAATAGATCACCTTCAGCATGAACATTAAAATAAGAATAAAATTTAAATAGAAAATGTTCTAATAAGAAAAATTAATTTTTCCCCAGTCCTCAAATCTCAAATATATAACAGTCATCAATTAAATTATTTGTAGTTTAATAGAATTTACAAAATAGGGCTATAAATTTTACTTAAATTATTTAGGCATTTTTTTATCATTTATAGCTTTTTATAGCTTATAAATGTAAACCGTTTCTAAAAATTATCTTTTTCAAGTATTAGATTCCGTTCCAAGAATTTTTGAATCTTTATAATTGAATTTATGTTTTTTTGATATTTCATGGTTCGTTAACGCAGTTTTATTTTGTTTATCGTATTGATGACCTTTAAGTCTATTTTTTAAATATAGAGAGGTCTGAAAATAATTATCCGGAAAAAATGATAAACAACATATTCAAGAAAAGGATAAACAGACGCTACAATCCATTAAAAAAAAACAAAACAGAAACGAAACATCAAAACATGAAAAATTTTTCCTTACCATATGTACAAGGACTTTCCCAACAACTATCAAATTATTTTAATAAATATGGTCATTAAAACATAATACGTTATCCAAATATTTCACAAAGTTAAAATCTAAAACACCAAAAAACAAAAGAAGTAATATTATACAAGTGCCTTGTACTAATTGTGATGCTATCTACAAAGGGCAGATCTCTCAATATTTATAAAATAGACTAAAAGGTCATCAATACAATGAAAAAATAAAACTGCGTTAACGAATCAAGAAATATCAAAAAAACATAAATTCAATTATAAAGATTCAAAAATTTTTGGAGCGGAATGTAATACTCGGAAAAGAGAATTTTTAGAAATGGTTCACTTTCATAAGATCGAACAAGCTATAAATGATAAAAAAGACATAAATAATTTAAGTAAAATTCATAGCTCTATTTTGTATATTCTATTAAACTACAAATAATTTAATTGATGACTGTTATATATTTAAGATTTGAGGACTGAGGAAAAATTAATTTTTCTTATTAGACCATTTTCTATTTTAGTTCTATTTTTGTTTTGATGTTCATGATGTAGTGATCTATTAATTAATATAAATACGCAAATTGTCAGTGTCAATTTTTTATTTTGATAAAAATTTAAAGAAAAGTCGAAACTTCAATTCTATTTATCTTTCAAAAATTATTAAAAAAACTAATTTTAAAACAGAAGAGACCTAAAATCAAGAACATTTAGATGCGTTTATATATCAAAAGGTCCAGGAAATAAAAAATTGAAGAAAATTATAAATATATAAAAATATAGTTTTAATTTGTCTCAAAGCTTAAGTAGCAGCCCTCGTATGAAAGCTAATTCTAAAAAAACATATGGAAAGTCTAGATTACAAAATTACATCTGCGTAGCTATAATCGATTTAGAAAAGTTTTATTTAATTACATAGAGCAGATTGTGTTTATCCATGGAGACGTATTACCAAATTAGTAAAAAAATCAGCATTATAATAATCAAGTATAAAAAAAAGGTTTTCTTCCATTTTAGTTAGTTAGAAGCACGGAGATTTTTTTAAGAAAGTTGAGTAATAAAATTACAAATTCCTGTCTCTGAAATAAATTATTCACATCACCTGACATTAACTCTTTTTAATATTACACCAGAGAGCCACTTCAAATAATATAAAAAATATGTGTAAACTGCTCCTCTAGAACAAACTCGTATATTTCTTGTTGGCATAAATAAAATATTTATTGTAGACCGTTTATACAGTCAATGTTTTATGTTTAGAAGCTGACATAAAAGTCTACTGCCGCTGAAATTGTCAATTTATTACCTTGGAATAATAAAAAGACAAATCCACGAATATACATAAATTAACTTTTATTTTCATCGACTCGCTGTATAGTATGCTCGATAATATAAAGTATAAACTACGCAGTAATAATGAATTGGTCCTCTGAAATAAAACAGCCTCCCTACATCATAATCTAAAACAGATTAGCATTCGTTAAATAAATAATTATTTTTCCAAATCATGCTTCATCTCTATTAATCTACTTTTATTGTTGTCTCTTATTTTGAAACATTCACTTCAATCTATAATGATATTAACTGTCAAACTAAATACGATTTATAAGAGAAGAAGAATATCATCGATAAGTACTTCTACATTCTTCTTTTATAATAAGCTCTTCATTAAAATATGATTTGTTTGGATAACATGGAATTGTGTACTACCGTGAATTGATTACTGTATACGATTATAAAGATTTGAATTGCATATAGAGAGATATCAGAAGTCCGCCTTATGTTCGAAAACAACCGATAAATGACAATTACCATAGAAAATCAGGAATCCAGTCAGCTATGATTGGAATCGAGCTTAACGATCTCGTTATTATACCGCAGAGGCTTTTCATACGTTTGTTGCGATTCGAGAACAAGAGGATTCTTTTTTTTAGTAGTCTACCACTTCGATTCAATTTTCTTCGAAAATATGTGTTTCGAATTCTTTGAGAATATTTCTTGATTATTCGCACTCCGTAGCTTCTGTACAAAATTTAATTCAAAAGGGACCGCATCGGATTTCTGAAGGAATGAATTTTCTAAATTGCCACTCAAATTAACTCGGGTAATTCCAAACTGAGGAGCTCAAAAAATCGAGATAAACGCTATTATTTTATATACAAAATATGGATTTTTTTGCAGTTTATTTGAGAAATTTCCATATGCATATTCATCTAACGCTTTGGTTCCCAAACTTCTTTCTTTCATAGACCATTTTCAACATCAGAAGAATCAGAATTTTAATCTTTTAAAGAAGTCCTAGTAGTGAGCCCTGTTGTTTAGTCCAAGTAAATATTTAACAGCTCTGTTCTGTTTGAAGATTCGCTCAAATTGAATCGCACCACACGTACCACAGGGAAGGTTATATTGGAGAGGCGACTCAATAAGGGCATAATAGATTGCTAATGAGGAAATTATTCTCAGTGCAAAACAGGAGGAACTCCAATTTCAAGGAATTGTACACAACAAGCCCTAAGAATTTTACATATTCAACGACGTCATTGGTTCCCATTTTGTTAAAAGACCACTTCCAACATTTGGTTGGATCTTTTGAACCCGCCGCTTCATTATTACCAATTTCTTTATCTCGAGAAAAGTGAAGATTAGATCTATGTATGGAACCTTGCGATGTAGCTGAGTTTCAATGACGATTTAACAGTTTTCGACAAAAGAAAGTCAACTTCACAAGTTTTCAATTAAATTTCAATTGATTGTGCTGTGAGTCTATATAAATAAAGCAAAGCTGGCCAACCAAAAAAGTGACTTCATCCAACTTCACTTTTTTGAAACCTATTAATTTTTTATTGACAATCAGAAGATTTTATACATTATTTGGATTGATTTGATCGCGAGTGTTAGATAATCTAGCATCTATAATATCTTGATGAGGCTTACATCCAGTGATATAACCTTTTTACCCCATATTAGCCCTAACCCAACCTAATCTAATCTCATATTAGGTCTATTGGCCAACTTTTTTTCAGTCTTTTTGCGTTTCTTGGTGTTAAAAATTCCTCTAGTAAAGGATTTGGTTGGGTTTTTATAGTTTTATTATGGTGTTTGACAATCCTCTCTTGGATATTTTTTGGTACACTGGGCACTCTCAGGTCACGTGAATGGTGAGATTTGTTACATACCATGGAGCATCTACTAATTGATGGAGGATTTTAAATTGGGATCTCTGAATAATATTTATAGTAGATTTGGAAAACTTGTAGATAAAGACTGGTATTTCAGTAATATTCAACTTAATTTATCCAAATGAGCAAAGCAAACACCAGTGTCTAAACTCTATTACACTCAAGTAGATTGAGTAGTTCCTGCCGTGTGGAGATGCTAGGTTGTAGTGTTTGCGAAATACGTGTCTTGGTTAGGTTAGCTTTGCACTTCTCCATAGAAAGGAGTTCCGATAAATTCACTGTTTGGGTGTCTGTAGTGGTATTGATAAGCCACGTCTGTCTATCGAATAGATCTTGCTCTAGACGGGATTACGTTAGATAGCTGAGAAGAGCATTTGCCGTGGTAGTATCGGTAAAACAGAGTCAGGTCGGCGACCTTTCTGATCAACTCTGGATCGCCTATTAGTCGAACTGCTGTCCTATGTATTGAGTCGAGCATCCTCTAGGTATTCTTGGGAGCAAAGATGGGCGAATCTGGGACTTGTAGAGGATTAGAAGATGTTATATATTTCATTGCTGCGACACCTTACCTTTATACCTGTTACTGCTTGTCGGACTATGTCACTCAAGAAATAATTTTTAACTGAATTAGAATGCGAAACACGTATTTTTAGTTATTTTCTGTTCTTAAACAGATTTCATAATGAGTTATACATGCACACAAATACTTGATTAACCATTTCAGCACTTATGTAAGAGGAAAATTGAAAGTCATGAAGATATTTAATAAAAATTCTTATGTAAACAATTTTGCAGAAATATTCCAATAAGAAAATTGCTCTCGGAATGTCATTGTCAATGCTGGAGTACATTTTCCACTAGCAATATAAGATGCTCCAAATTCAGAACAATCGATAGATAATTACATATACTGCAACAGGACAAAGTACAGCTGTGAAATTTTCTGTATTACCACTTACTATATCAGCAGCTAAACAGCTTTATATCAAATACAAACCTGGCTAGGAAGAGAAAATTATCCAGAACTGTGGGGTTAGGATTAAGTTAGAATTTCTGGAACCATTCGCGATATTCATACTGAATACACTGCTTACACCACAACGGCACAACCTGTTTTATACTAAATTTTCCCACCAATAAACCTTCTCCCTCAAAAATTAATTCCAGCTGGAAATAATTTCAAGGAATCCACTGAATAAAACAGGTAAGTCAAGTCACTAGATTTTAGCTTACCTTCAGTCTCTGAAGACGATAACTTGGTCATCGAAACGCGCGTCAGACAACGTAATTGTGAGTATTGGTGTAGTGATGGTGTAAACAGTGTATTCAGTGGGGTTGGGAGTTAAAAAATAATATACCTCATCCAATAACCACTTTATTACCACCAGCATCCTACTGAACACCCTCTTTTGTAATTGAACGAAATATTGTGGCAGCAAATGTGGATGCAAAAAAATTGAATTGAGGTGTTCAAAGGTTTATGGATATTGACGTGGCCAGTCATGCTTAAACATACAGTCAACAAATGATGGAATTGCAGATGTAGATGTAAAGCTAAAAATGTGCCCATTCGACGTTTTGTCAGCAACTATTACTGATAGAGAATATGAAGATATATCTACTAAAGTTTATTTCTTGTATTTCACTGATTTCGAATAAAAAATTATTTATCGTTGAAAAATAAAACCTTTCAGTGTATATCATGGATTATGCGTATAGGGGAAGTCATGTTAAAAAAACCTGCGTTGTATTATACCACAGAAAAATGCAACAAATATTTTTTGTAGATAAGTTTTTTAGGAACAATTTTCATAATAACTACTATTGACCTCCGAATAATAGATCGCGAGATATTTGCGAAAAACTGATTTACATGACCTTTGAACTATATAAAATAAAACCTTAACAAAAACTTAGCTCACTAGGAATTTTTTCTCCGATATAACCTAAAATAATTATAATGAAATTCTTGAAACAAATGAGTAATGTTTATATTTAACATTCGTATTTATATTGGTGAAGAATCAAACAAGTTCATGCAAGATTGCAAGCACACATACAACACGTCGAGCGGCGCGGCAATGGCAAGTCTCAACAGGTTGTACTGAATATACAATCTACATGTTTTTACAGTTAACAGTCCTTCACCACTTGGACTACTTTGGGAATCATGGATTTGACGATATTACCGTCATAAAATAGTGAGATTTTGGAAAACGTGTGACATCTCTACGATCTAACCCAAGTTTCATCTTCTATTAGAATTCTTCTTCTAAACATTAGACACAGATCGTATAATAAATTCTGACAGCTTTTATTTCAGCTTTGGACGTATCAAATAACAAGACAATTTTCATTCGATCAAAAATCCAATCGAATTATTTCCACAAGAAAATTTATTTCACGTTCCACGAGGTTTATTATATATTAAAACTCCCCGAAGAAAATAAATGGGAAATTAATTAATCAATTACGGTAGATTCCTTACGTTTTGAAATTTTAAAACGAAAACCAGTAAACTGACTGACGTCGACGTAAATAAGATCTCGAAACCTTTTTTTTTGTATTTAATACTAGTTGGCTCCAATAATAATTATCCCTCAAATCCGATTAGAAAGAGGTTTAATTTGATAGGATGGGATGGGACTTCATCGGTAATTTATGTGAATTGAAGGTATCTCAAAGAAAATATTAATTAGTTTCGAGGATTACACGGTATAATGCGCGTGTAAATTCAGTATAATAAAGTTTTTGATTATCCCTGATATATCATCTTTATAAATTCAATCAATTATTATTACTAATGCCTATACCTATTTCAAAAACTGTTTCTCTCTCAATACATTCTAATTTGGTTATTTTTTGCTGATCCAAATGTGTACTTTTCGAATAATGAATTGATCCATCTAT
This sequence comes from Diorhabda carinulata, assembly GCF_026250575.1. Classification (NCBI taxonomy): domain Eukaryota; kingdom Metazoa; phylum Arthropoda; class Insecta; order Coleoptera; family Chrysomelidae; genus Diorhabda; species Diorhabda carinulata. Next base: position 10,085,396 of record NC_079472.1, on the reverse strand, counting down.
CAAAATATTTTTCCAGTTCATTGTTTTACTCGGTAATTCTGGATGCTACAAAACTTCCGAATCAACCATAATATCCTATCTAACTTACTTGTTGCTACACACATTTATCATTATGTCACGAACCCGTTAATGTAATTAAGTGAACTTTATTACTAATTAGAAACAGTTGAATGTTCATTTATTCCAAGAATCAATATTAATATCAAACGGTATAGGTACTAAATAAGATGCAGACATAATTGAAGAAAATTTATTACCATATTGACAGATGTTGAACGATGCCCTAAATAAACTATGGATCCTTCAAATATTTACTAAAAGCAAAGTTAGAAAATTCGGGCTCGCCTTTTCGGTGGTAATTTGAGTTCTTCTATCGAACCATTTAAGATATTTCATAAAATATATCGTAATCCTGTTTCTGTCAGCAACTTTTGAAGCTCCGTAGCGTAACTGTTGACAGGATTTAGGAAATTTTCATGATCTACTTGTACTATAAGTAAGAAGATGGCGATGTTGGCAATCGTAAGGCAATCTAAGAGAATCTATATATATAGAACACGAAGCTTTTCCAGAACTGTATTTGTAATTTTTTCTTGTTTCAAATTATTTCTATAGTTGATTAACCAAAATAATACAAATATAATTATTCATTATTCAATATATCTCACGTAACTGATTGGAAAATTATTATATTGGAATCGTTGCATAAATTTCTCTGTTTACAAACTTTCTTAAGCATATACGTGGATGGTCCCAACAAAGTAAAACACAAAAATTTTGGAAAAAAAATATATTTATTTCTCAAAGTAATCTCCTTTAAGTTCCATACACTTTTACACTTTTTCCAGCTATGTTTGATAAGTTCGATACTCTTTTTATAATAAGAATCGTCAAAGTCCTGAAAATAGTCATAAACCCATTCAATACGGAATCCATTTTGATAGATTATCACTGAGTACGGGGCTATTTGAGATAAACCTTTGGCTCTGACGGAAAGGTGTTTTAATACAAATTATTTGATATAACATTAATTTGAATAAAATTATTAAAAAAATTCTAAGGTCCTATTCCCGATAATTAAGCGGTTGCGTCTCGGCACGCTCTCCGTCAGTGGTAAAGGGATCAGTTCATTTGTGTAGCGGGTAGCATAACTTCGTGATTTACCTTGTAACAAATTCATTGTTGGTTTCAAGACCGAGAAATTAACAATAAAAAAAATAAAAGAAACGTTAACGATTACTTAAAATCATATACATATTTCACCTTTTTTTTATTGTCAATCAAATAAAATTATTGTGGGAAATATAATAAATAAACAACCTATCATATTTTTTTAAAAAAACGTTTATTATATGTATTTCTCAAAAACTTTAAATGAAAATTACATTTACAATTAACAGTATACTTATTTCCTAAAATTAATATAAAAAAATTTATATAAATTCAATTAAAATTTCCATATTTTACAAAACAGTCAACTAAGGGGGGTTTATTTGGACAGGTCGGGCCGGGATTTTCCCTGAGGGATTTCATGACTATTTCGTATTCTAACTTCTAAAAGTCGATTGAAAAAATGTACAAAAAAACACTGTGAGAAATATATAAAAATGAAATTGTTTTTAAAAGTTAGAATGGGATGAAGTGAAATCAGAAAAACTAAAAACAGAATGTTTTATGGAGAAACATATCCCAAAACTTGAAAAATAATTTAAAAAAAAAATAAAACAAAGAATTTAAAAATTATGATTATTCTAAAAATGGTCTCAAAAATAAATGTTTAGTCCAATTTACAATAATCTCTATATACAACTTGCGAAGTTATTTATCAAAAATAGTTTGTTAAAATAGACTGAACGAAGTGTTGAAATTAAGTATTTTTAATTTGGAAAAATGTCAATTTATGTTAACGATTAACTATATTTGTTTTTCAACATGATTCTACTTATATACAGGTGGAATTTAAAAATTAATAGCCATAACAAAAGTAAAATCTACGAAAAATGTGTTTCACTTAGCTGAAATTCAATTTAAAAAAAAAAGGCAAACTTTCACTTGTCCGATTTTAAAACGGTAAACGATGTATTGTACACTGTTTCTTCGAGAATCACGGGACATTGTTGGAGCCACCTACCTCGTACTTGGTCAAACACAAGACAAGAACAATTGATCTACCGTTTACGTATTGATTTCTGTAACTATTTATTTTTTTTTTGACATTGACATTTTATCAATATATATGTGTAGTCTTTATTCCAATTACATTGTCAAAAGTTCTAGGCCTTTTTTAATTTGAATTTAGCCCAAGAGACATCACCTCTTTGGCCACCGAGCTATTTTTTAAACTTTGAGAACAGAAACTAATACGAAGGGGCTAAATCTGACAAATAGGGTGTATGAGGTAGCAATTCAAACCTTAATTCATTAATTTTGGCCATTGCAATAACGGATTTGTGATCTGGTGCATAGTCTTTATGAAACAACACTTTCTTCTTAGCCAAAAGCGGCCGTTTTTGCTTGATTTCTACGCTCAAACGTTGCAATAAGTTCGCTGTCTATAGATTTTCCTTTTTCAAGTCAATGAAAATTATTCAACGCGCATCCCGACGCTATGACCTTTCCTGCAGATTCCTTCCTCAGAGCCGGTTCTCTCTTATAACTCCATTATTTTTATTGTTCTTTTGTTTCGGGTGTGAAGTGATAGACCCATATTTCGTCCAAAATATGAAACGGCTTTATTTGCATTGACAAATGCTCGATGGAAACATCTTCACAACTCTGTTTTTGATACATTGGAAGCACCCATCTTGCGCACAGCTTTCTCATGTCCAAATTTTCAGTTGATATGCGTTGTACCGAATTTTTTGAAATGCCTACTATTTCTGCTAGCTTCCAATTGATTATCATCCACTACCACTTTATGGATTTTCTTCAACATTTTCTGGAGTCGTCCCCTCACTTAGTCGAAAACTGCGATGCTGGTCTTTGCAGGTCGTACAGGCTCGTTTAAACTCTGCTTCTCAAAATTTTACTGTTGATAACGAAGGGGCAGACTTACCCCGACTACAATCTAGCTCAGCTTTTATATTGTTTGGTCTAAGGTCTTCCAAATAAAAGTATTTTATCATATACCGATGACTAATTTTTTTCCATGTTTACAAATTCTCTAAAAACGTTCACTATTGATGGTGGCGTTTTCAAACTTGAAATATATTTCAAGTAACTACCACCAACTCTAGGTCAGGCCAGGTACTTCTAGGGATCATCCTCGTATGACAAACGAAAATTATTCATATATTAAGAAAGTGGATAAATCACGTACGCAGTGGTAAAACTGACTAGATGATCAATATTAAAACGTTCTACTGAAAGAAAACTTTTAATGAAAAACCTACCTTTTAATATAGAAGCCTCTTTCTCAACTCTATTCAAAGTATGGTTAGATATTACATCCTAGCGCTGACTTTTTTCTCATTTTAATCTATTAGTAATTTCTCGAATCGAATCCCGAATACTTTCTATATAAATAAATCTGGATTATCAAACAACTAGAAAATGTAGTCTGCTTTCGATCGTATTGATTTGAGGTTGACCTGTTCCTGTTCATTCCAAACGTTTACAACATTGAAATCAAATAAATTAAGCACGTCCAATTCTGCCTACCATAATTTGACTATGCCGCAAAATTGCGACTATACAGGTATATTTGTTTATATGTGCGTACAGGATGGAATTCACCGACCAAAAACATACATATAACGAGTAATCTATTACTGACAATATGCAGGGTGTTTCAGGAAACGGTAATCTGGCCCTAGGACATATATGTCCTAGATACTGAAAAATATTTGGGATTTGATGAGCAAAAAATTTTCGTAACGCCTGCGTATTCAAAATACAGGACATTGAAGTAAAAAATTATATATATAATTTTGCCGCAACTACTGGCACATTGTATTGGAGTTTTACGGTTCGTACCAAGTAGTATTGAACAACTTTTTGATTATTAGATTTATTAAGCGGAATTTCAAGTAAACTCAAATATTATTTAATTCTACACCGAAAAGGTGTGATGTGATAAAACTTGATACTGTATACCGTTTTCGGAATAATTTGATTTGATAATTATGAATTAATAACCGATGCTGGTATAAAGTATTGATAAAGTTATCAATTATTATGATTATCAATTAGTAATCATTAGGTGAATAAATAGGGACTAAGGGCTTTCGTTTCTTGTGACGTTTCACAAAAATCCAGTATAATCAGTATAGGATCTTGTTTTTCAAAGTTAAATAAGTTTGGGTACTAAGCTGTTGGTGGAGTATGAAACAAACAACAATTTGATGATCATGTATTGCGAATCTAGGACTCAAACTGTTGTTTGTTTCATACTAAGGCCCCCAATAGCTGAGTACCCATAATAATTTAACTTTGAATTTCACACGGCAATAGCATTTTCTCTGAGTTTGCCATGGATAACTGTCATTCATTGATACTTATGAGGTTGAGACCTTATTATTTGTTAAATTATATATTTTTAATCAAAATCTACTCAAATTTTGAATTTTAAAACTTACCAAGTAAAAATACATTGAAACCCATTGAGGAACGATGTCGAGAAACTGGGAATGTGATTTTTTGTTCAATTAATACATTGATTTGACAAAAATCCACTCTAACCGGTAGATCGTCTAGCAAGAGCTCTTGTACTTGTTTGTAATTATAAAGATGTAGCTGTTGCTCTTTAAGTATCCTCCAAGTACTTGAAACGTATTTGTTTGTCTTGCCACATGGATTTTGATCAAATAAATTTAAAATCATATTTCCTTTATTAATGGTTCTTGTTGTTCTAAGTAAGCCAGAATTTTTTTTAGATCTCACATTCCCAGTTTCTCGACAATGTTGTTCAATGGCTCTAAATTTATTTTTACTTGGTAGGTTTCTTCGAGGAAACTTTTCTGCATAACGCCGAACATCTGCACTAGGATTTCCTAAACACACACCTAAGGTTAATAACATGTCAGTTTATTCATAATTTGAGTATATTTTGATTAACAATATCTAATTTAACAAATAACAAGGCCGCAGCCTCTTAACTATCAATGAATGACAGTTATCCATGGCAAACTCAGAGAAAATGCTATTGCCGTGTGAAATTCAAAATTAAATTATTATGGGTACTCAGCTATTGGGAACCTTAGATTGAATCAAACAACAGTTTGAGTCCTAGATTGTTGTTTGTTTCATACTTAGGCCCCAGTAGTCCCCATATTTATTTAACTTTGATGAACAAGATCCTACACTGATTAGACTGAATTTTTGTGAAACGTTACAAGAAACCGTTTTATAGATGGGGCTCATTTTTCGCGACAAAAATTTTTTAAATCACTTAATGCTCGCTAATTAATAATAATAATAATAATTAATAAATTTATCGATACTTTTTTACAGTATCGGTTATTACTTCATAATTTTCAAATCAAAATATTCCGAAAATGGTACAGAGGATGGAGGTTTATGGAGAATACCTTTTTGGTGTGAAATTAAATGATGTTTAAGTTCACTTGAAATTTTGCTTAATGAATTTAATATTGGAAAAGTTGATACACCATCTAATCCGACTCTGCTTTCTATTGTTCTTTTTTATATATATATATATATATAAATGGTGTGAATTCAAGGGATTTCCAACTGTGTACATTTCCAATCTCGACTTAGCACTTTGTATATTTCATAGCGATTCTGGGGAAAATGAAAAATACAAACCGTTACCTGAATAAATGATGTAAAAAGGAAAATGTCTGGGTTTTGGAGAAAATATATATAAAAATCTGCGACCTTGTATTTATATCAAAAAAAGTCTGTTAAACATTCAATCACCTTTCCGTCTATATCCTTTGACTATTAATTCAACACTATTCCTTTCCAATAGAATGATTATCAATAAAAAATACAAATACACGATTTTTCTCAAATTCGTTTTATTTTATCTTTATGAAATAGTTTTTTTAACTATCCTTGTAAACATTAAAACGAACTCCAATTTAGCTATGAGTGTAGTTTTAGAGAAATAATAGCGAAACTAAACGAATTTCTGACATTAACTTCACAGTGGAAAATTCGGTGGAGCTAGTGGAGGAATGTTAGTGACGTGCCGTATTGGTCAGGCAAAGGAAAGTTTAGTACTTTAGAGGTTTAATGGATTGAACATTATTTGAGTTGGAAAAGTTCGAGCGATGAGGTTCACTTTTTATTTAAACGAATTTTGTCAACTTTTTTGTTAGTCGACGTTTCGTGATAGATAATACTCTTTGATAAAATGCATAGAATGGAAATTTTTAAAATAAACACAACAATTTCCTGCATCATTGTAAAAACTTCAACACAATTTTATTAAACATCAGTTCGCCGTTACAATAGTTTTTGACAGATTTTCAACAAAAGAGAATAATTAGAATAATAAAGTGAAAATATTGATAAAATTGTTGAAAACTTAATGAACATATTGTAAAATCTGTTTATTCTAACGTATATTTTCTTACACAACTATAATGTTAAAGGATACGGAAGTATAGCACCAAGAACATCTTTAGGAAAAGCGGTTACCATGGGATATGCAATGCTAGGTATACCACTAACGTTACTTTACCTGTCTAGTGTGGGATCCATCTTGAGTAGGGTGGCAAGAGGTGTATTTTCTAGAGCCCTCTGCTGTTGTCTCTGCTCTAATTGCGGGTATTGTTGTTACGACGAAAAGAGAATGGCTGAAAAGGAAAGGAGGATGAAGAGGAAAAGACAACAGATGGAACTGCAGCAACAGTTAGGTAAATATTAATATTAAATTGTTAGATTTTGAAGTTAAATGTTAATTTTCTATAAACGATCATTTATAAATGTTTTTGCCTAATGAAATTTTATTGGAAAATTCTAGATACAGTCTTGATTCGTACTTGGCAAACGATAGGACAGTAATTTTCAAAATTTCTGTGATCGCGACGGGATAAATAATTTTTTAAATATTGGCGGACTGCAAAGGCAAACTATTTTTAAATTTTTGGTAGGAGCAGCGAGATAAACTAAATTTTTAAATTTAGGCGGGTACGCACAGGATAAAAACTTTTAAAAGTTTGGTAAGAGCGCGCGGGGCAAATAGTGCTTGAAATTTTGGTGAGAGCGCATGGGATAACAATTTTTAACATTTTTATGAGACCGCGTGGAATTAAACTTTATTTTTCAAGAAAGATTATCTAGTTTAGAAATGAATTAATGTACGAGGATGTCTAAGAAGTACCTGGGCCAACAAAGAAAACACAAACATATTTATGTTTCAACGTTATCTCCTTTTAGCTCCATACATTTTTCATTTAAGGAAAATCTTTGACCACCGAGCCATCTTTTCAAGTCTGGGAACAGAAAATAATCCGGGAAAGTCAAATCTGGTGAATAGGGTGTATGAGGTAGTAATTCAAATTTTAATTCATTAATTCTGGCCATTTCCATAACGGATGTGTGAGCTGGTGCATAGTCTTGATGAAACAACACTTTCTTCTAAGCCTAATGTGGACGTTTTGCTTGATTTTTTTACTCAAACGCTGCAATAAATTCACATACTACTTGCCGTTCATATTCAATGAAAATTATTCCTCGCTCATCCCAAAAATCCGACGTCATGACCTTGTCTGCAGATGGAACGGTCTTTGCCTTCTTTGGAGCCGGCTCTCCCTTTTCAGTTTTTTGTTTTGATAGTTCTTTTGTTTCGAATGTAAAATTATGTACCTACGTTTCATCCATGGTTATGTGAAACTATTAAATATTGCCAAAAATTTGATGGAAACATCTTCACAACTCTGTTTTTCTTACATTGAGAGCAAACGCTGCACCCATCTTGCACACAGCTCTCTCATGTCCAAATTTTGATATGCGTTGTACAGCACTTTTTGAAATACCTACTATGTCTGCCAGCCTGGGCACTTCTATTCGACGATCATCCAGTACTTCTTTGTGGATTTTCTTCAACATTTCTGGAGTTATAGCCTCATTTGGTCGACCAATGCGAAGCTGGTTTGTGCAGGTCGTACGGCTTCGTTTAAAGTCTGCTACCCAATAGTTTATTGTTAATAAGGAAGGAGTAGTCTTATCCAGACTAGAATCTAGCTCAACTTTTATATTGGTTGGGTTAATGCTTTTCAAATAAAAGTATCGTATCACATAATGATGACTAATTTTTTCTATGTTTACAAATTCAGTGGATACGTTTATTTTTGATGGCTGTCAAATAAAAAATAAACAACGTGGCATCTCCAAACTTTAAACATACGGTATATAGATTGTGTACTTTCTAATACAGTGTCATTTTTCAAGTAACTGCTGCCATCTCTAGATCAGGCCATGTACTTCTAGGGACCATCTTCGTATATAAGAAAGTAACTTACTTTAATCTATTCGAAGCAATTGAATTCAATCATGCTGTACTTAATTTTTTTCATTTCCTGATATGTAAGAATTGAGATACTAATTTTTCAGGACTTCAAGAACCGTTTTACGTTCGTTCGAATTCGAACTATAGCAACAATATACATTCGCCTTGTCGAGATGGTCCTATAAAAGAATTAGATAATTTGAGTGGTACCGACAACGAATCAAAATCATCCATGCACGGTTGGTCGATTTTAGCGCCCATTATATTGTGCCTCTGCATCATGTTCATATACATATGTCTAGGTAAGTAGATAATTACGACATTGCCATGTTTCCTATCGAAACAAAATTAAAGAACTATTAGTAAGTAATTTTTTAATTCTAGGTACGTTTGTTTTATACAAATTGGAGGATTGGCCGCTCCTGGATGGGTTTTATTTTTGTTTCATGAGCCTAACGACGATTGGGTTCGGAGATATGGTACCAGGAGCTGATCCCATGCAGTACGATTCCAGTACTACCATATGGTTTTGTTCTATCTACATTATGTCCGGTATGGCTTTAACTGCCATGTGTTTTAATGTCGTTCACGACGAAATTATACATAGGTATGTTTTATTTTATATAATTAATTCAAAAAAAAAAAATACAAGAATTTATTTAGTGATATTCGTCATTTTATTATATCATCGTATTGAACTAACATCGAACATTCAAGAAAACGACTCCTCCAATGAAAAGAAAATGGCGTCATTAACTACATTGCAGATGTAATATAATAAAAGACCAAAAAGACTGTAACGATTACCGGAATCCCAATGGTAGTTCTCAATATTTGTGCTGACAAAAGAATAAGAATTGGTTATGAAGGGTCACGAGGCAAAAAATTTCAGAAAATGATCGTTTCGATACTTTTATTATCACTGAAACAAACGCTTTACTCATTATTCTACAATACTGAGTTAATAGAAAGGATGATATAATGAGTACAAATACTTTTTTAACGTTTTTGCATTTCCAGAAATGGAAAATTCAATTCCAAATTCAAATTTCAACAAATTTGTGAAATTCCGAATTATTTTGGCGTCTTTCTAGAAAAATAAATTGTTTTTAGAAGAGCTTTTGAAGATTTATTTTTTATTCATAGTTTGAGGCAATTAATAATTGTACTACTTTTTAAAGCCCATCAGGTTCAATTTCAACAATTTTTTATTATTATTTCAAAAAGAACAACATAGCTCCGTTTAAAAAATGATACGTATAAAAAAATAAATAATGATTTACAAATTACCTCTTAATTGATTATTTTCTTATTAGAACAATTGGAGGTGTTTTAGAGATAGAGGACAACAAACATCGAAATAACGAATACTGAAAAATTAGCATTAAGAACTTTTCTCGTTCTATTTCGTCCCTTGTGTGTTTTAGATTGAAGCACCAAGAAAAATCTTTACCGAAATTGAGCTCGACAAGTTTTCCGGACGATCTGAATATCAGCAACGATCCTTTCAATATGACTTCATGACAATTTCCCCAGAAACCCAACAATATCTACAGACGTAATCTAACTGAAGAAACGTTGCTGAGTACTGGTGGCGTTGGTACTCCCACCTCCACTATCGATATCAATATAGGAACTGGAGTCGAAATGTTACCGGTACCAAATAAAATACCGGAGGTTTTAGAAGGACCAGTCAAAACGGGCGTGTATACACTACATGAAGAGCCCGAAAACGAAGAAGCCGCCGAACAAAATACTGAAATGTGAAATCGAGACAAATTTTGTAAATATTATATAAAATGTGTTGAACAACATAAATCAGGGTTAAATTCCATTTAGTTTATCAACTTTTCTGTCGATATTTGTTGTGATTATTTTGATCCTTATTCAATTTTTTATACTGATAACTAGAGGGAAATTATGGGTAACTATGTATTTGTTTATCAAAAAAATGTTCGGTGATATTCTCTATTGATTTTCTCAAATTTAAAAAAAATTCTAAACTTGTAAATACAACGTAAGTTAGAGTCATATCTCGAACTATAATAGAGTATATCGTCGTCCTATAACAAGTTTCTGGTCTACAGGGTGACCAAATCATTACGAACTACAAAGCGTCCCAAATTTATTTAATGTAAAACACCAATAGTGGAATCAAAATTTCAATAATAAAACTTTGATGCTTCTATACGACTTTATTTTCAAAGTGGACCAACCCATTGGGAATGATTACATCGATTTGACTTACCCTGTACTTAAATGATTAATACTTTTCCAATGTAGAAAATATATCGAACGACGATATTTATTTCGATAATTCAAATAAGAAGGAATTTGTATATATTTGGAATTTGATAAAAAATGTCAATTAAAAATAACAAATTTTCCTACCAATTGGTGTAATAGAATATTTGTAAAATTTCGTGTCTTTTCGATCGCTACTTTGGTTATTTTCAAAACAATAGATTCAAAACCATTTCGTGAGTTAATTTTTCATTGCTTCTTGATGAAAAAAATACTGTACAAGCCCAGCAATGGCTTCAAAAGTATTATCGAAAAGAACCATTTGTTATTGGTATGCTGAATTAAAACGATGATGCTGAACGTTCTGGTCATCCAATTGATGTGGTTACTCCAGAAAATATTAAAAAAAGTCCGCAAATTGGTTTTATCTAATCGTAAATTAAATTGCGTGTGATAGCTGATGCCATAAAGATATCAGAAGGCAATGTGTTCACAATTATACATAAACATTTGACCACGACTCACGGTCGATCAAAAATAACAACGTGTTGAGAATTCAGAGCTTGTTTGTACGTGAAAAATCAGATTTTTTACATCGATATGTGATACTGGATGAAACATGGATCCATTACTTCACTCAAGACGATCATGTGAGTGGAGTACAGCCGGAGAACCACGTCCGAAACGTACAAAGTCACAACAGTCAGTTGGGACGGTTTTTGCTTCATAGAATATTGTTCATCGACTATCTCCAAAAGGAATAGAAAATCAATAGCGAGTATTACATAGAGCTGTTAGATCGTTCCAAAATTAAGGAAAAACGAAAAAAACACTGTTTCAACAAGACTAATTCACAAGTCGATGGCAACGATGGTTAAATTGAACGAATTACACTTCGAATTGCTTCCTCATCCACTGTATACTCCAGATCCGGCCACCAGGGACTACTGGCTATTCGTATATCTCAAAAAAATTGCCGAGACTGAAGCCTATTTTGAGGCAAAAGACAAATCCTTCTACAACCACGACATCGAGAAGTTAGAGAAGCGTTTGAATGATTTTAGTGCTCTTGCTATTGCTATATTGATGAATAAAATCGATTTTGGGCGAAAAAAAGTTAGTCACACGACTTAGTAACAGTTGCCCAAATATATTATATAACTTTAGAACCGATACTGATCGATTTGACATAACCTAACTTTATTTGTATACTTAAAAAGTTAAGTCACTAAGTATTTGGTTGTTTAGAATATAAATTTCTTGAGCTAAAACAAACTTCTTCATTTTTATTCATACTATGAACTCATCAACTTGTAATTTACATAGTTTCTGAACTTTTCTATTACCTACATTGTGAGTTAAAAACCAAACTCGTCCTCACATTTTTTAAGCAGTTCTTTGTTAAAAATAGATTTTTGAAACGAGTTTTTTTGAACTTTTGTACAAATTGGGAACTGGTATGTACAATGAATGAACAAGCAAAAGGATATTTAATACGTTTTATTTCAATTTTATTTCGGAAAACAATATTTTATAACCTAAATGCCAAGTTCCTTCTTATATATTAACAGTTGTATATTAGATAATATACCTAAATATTAATAGTATCATCTACAGTTTTTGAAAAATTGTACATACTCTTTGAATTTAATTTTCATGTTGAAACTGATCAAATTCAATGTTTAGGATGTTTGTTAACAAAAACACGTTAAATGTAATTTATAAAAATATTGTCTGAATGAGAATGAATATATGAGATTTGTAATAATAAAAGAATACCTTCAAAATGAATTTTTTTTATACCCATCCAAACAAAGTACAACAAATTTACATCGATTTAGCACTCAACACAAAAATTGTTGGCAATTTCCATTTCCATAAATAGTAATTTATTCTTTAAAATCATCAAATTTTGCTAACGCTCTTATCAAGTTATCTTCAGCTGTAGATTCAGGAAAACTCCTCGCCCTGATTATATTCGAAATTTTTGTTCTGTCCAATATCACTAAAAATCCGATCAACAGCACTGCAAATATCATAGAGGCGGTCATAATCACTGATTGTAAAGAATTACTAGGCATTACTACATGCGTTTCTTGATGATTGGGTACCATATAATCACAAAAGCGATAATTTTGGTGGATCATTATACCGAAATATTAAAATAATCTTCACGTACTGATGGATTATTAGTTAAATTTGTTGTTTTTATAATCCGATATGGTAGAGGATTCGAACAAAAACGTCTCTCACATGTTCAGCGTTGCAGTCACGAGTTTCATTATAACGATAATTGTGTCGAAAATTACATCAATTATTATTAGATTGTATGTAAAGTATATTTTTGAATAACCCATATTTATGTATATACGTCTAATTGAGTTCCAAAAACCATGAATAATTGATTCATAACAACACAATTTTGAATATCAAATTTGTCTCATTGAATTACTAGTTTTTCGAAATCTAATTATTGTGGATGGTTAAACATAGGCAACACATTATACAAATGTGAGGGGAAATTAAAGACTTTTGCAATGTGTAAAAAATTATTGTTCGATTATTTTATTGGCATCTTCACTAATAAAATTCGACTTCAAACAAAAATTCTGATACATATTCACGAAAAATGACTATTAAAAGAAGGTATACAAAGATTTTTCAATTATAACTTGTCTCGACATCTAGCTGTTAATAGTAATAACGATCATTATTACTCGTAGCGATTTTTACTTTTTATAAAAATTACAAAGTTGACTCAAAACATTGTCGATAATCAATCTACATCGTTACGATAAATAATAAAAATTGAATAAAAATTACTAATCACTATTTTATATTATATAAGAACTAATTTGAAAGGAAACTTTACGAATGATATACTTAATATATTGACCAATAGAGGGTACTGATATTTTGACAGTTAATACAGTGTAGCAACAAACCTTTCCGGAAATAACATATGTTTGAGTCAATGCGGTCCCAAACTTTCAAGTCAAGATCGAGACCGGCCATTTTACAATACCCTGTTGTTGGATTATTCATATTTCAAAATTAAATTTGTAATTAATGTCAGAACCACAGTCAGCTCTCCTATTAAGAAAACAGCTAGCAGGTCAGTGAAAGTGTTGTGTTTTTTCTATACCTTAATGAAAGCTTCAAAAATAAACTCTAGCTCTGTAATCGAAATGTTCTTACAATACAACCTGAATATTTTCTATGCCGAGTAGTCTCGTCTGTCCAAAAATAGTTTCCACATACTATTTTCGTTATATAAGGTTACAATTTGTGGGAATTTTAATATATTTATAGGGTTTTAGTAAAATCAATAAGCGTGCTTATTATTCCTTATCGTACCCGTCAATGTGAAGGTAAATTATTTACTAAATTTCTTTCATATAGTTCATTGCTTGCTTTTTTTGTGTATTAGATTAATAGAATTATCGATAGAAGATATAGAAATTTTGAAAAGTGCTTCGTACTAATTAATATAAAGTGGTTATTATTTATATTAAAAATTAAGTCGAGATATTTCATAAAGTTCATTAGACTTACAAATGAATATTTTATAGCCTTATAACGTCTATTCTAGTGGGAGGATAATCAGTTATACTGCTTTAAATTTTTATATATTATAAAAAATCAACCTCTATTCTTATTATAGAAGTATTTAAATCTTTATAAACAAAAGGTTAAAGAAAGCTGTTAGATCAGGTGTAAAATGACAAAGCTATAAAATACCCTTGAAATTTCTTAATTTTACCTTCTAAATAAATGGATTGAATGAGTTTTTGATGTATATCAAGAACATCGCTATTTGTTTACAACAAAAAAAAAAAGTAGTGAGGATGAGAAGTTTGAATCACAAAATGTCTTGTTTTTGAATGGATTAGAATAACTTTTTGGTGTTTGATTATAGTTTTGATGAAGTTTTTTTGCTTTTTTGATACTATAAAAAATTGTACAAATTCATGACTTTATTTTTAGAATTAAACAAAAATCCTGTAGAGGGTTTTTCTGCAGGCCTTATAGATGATAACGATATTTACCGATGGGAAGTACTGATAATAGGTCCTCCGGATACCCTCTAGTAAGTGTTTTTGAATTAGTAAAATATTTAAATCTTGTAGTTTGGTCAAATTCTTTGTTAAATCTTCAATTTATTAACAGCGAAGGAGGATTCTTCAAATGTCACCTATATTTTCCAAAAGAATATCCATTGAGGCCGCCTAAAATGAAATTTGTTACAGAAATTTGGCATCCCAACAGTAAGTTTTTTTGTCTTCTCTTAATGAGTTAGTTGGAACATTTGTTTTGTAAATTTATCAATAAATTTACCTAAATTTAAAAAAATTGTAACAACTATAATTAAAAAACAGGGTTTTGTCTCAAGTTTTTGAAATATTTGAGAAAAAAATTAGTTTTATTTAGTTTAAATAATTATAATGTACTCAATTTGACTAAACATTCAATATTTCAATGTTTGAATATAAAATTTTTATATATTTGAAAAAAAGGTGATGTTGATATTGAAAATGTACATAATCAGAACTATAATTTCAACTTTTTGTCATTTGAATATAAAAATTTTGTAGATGTTATGAAAATCGTTTTGTTCATATTTTAATGATAGAAGTTGAACTCTAATTAATTGAAAATATAAAAGTTGAGCTATAATTTGATGCCTTATTTTGAATAAATCTATTTAGTTAAGTTAAGATGAAAATAACCATCAAATTCACATCGTATAATGAAATGAACGACTTTTTTTCTCCTTTTTTGTCGTTTTAATATGAAATTTTTGTATATCTTTAAAAAATTGTTATGTTGATATTTGGATGATAGAAATTGAGGTCTAACTAATTGAAAATTAGAGTTTAATTTTGTGTTTCATTTGGAAAAAAATATATTATGTGAAGTAAATGTTCATTTTTATAGTCTGTTTGTAAATTAAATACAGTAATAAATATTTAATTCACATATTATAATTAAATGAACTGATATATTTGTGGTTTAGATATAATACGATAATATTTTAGTTGATAAAAATGGTGATGTTTGTATTTCAATACTCCACGAGCCCGGAGACGACAAATTCGGTTATGAAAAAGCCTCGGAAAGGTGGTTACCAGTACATACAGTAGAAACTATTTTAATATCAGTTATATCAATGTTAGCCGATCCTAATGATGAATCACCTGCCAATGTCGATGCCGCGGTAAATAAATTTCATAATTATTCAAAATCGAGGAATTTTTATTTTTTTTTTTTTTTTGTTAATTCCAGAAAGAATGGAGGGAATCATATTCGGAATTCAAACGGAAAGTAGCGAGATGCGTCCGGAAGTCACAGGAACAAGAGGAATGTTAGTATAATGACTGTGTATTAAAATTATAAACAATTAATTAATAAAAAAACAAACATCTTATTTAAAGATTTGATTCTCGTGTTGTTAAAATTTTGTATGTAGATTTTTTATACGCGATCTTTAATAATTTAAAAAAATAATAAATTTTAACTTCGTCGCGAATCAAATCTCTCACATATATGATTTAATTAATTTTTTTTGTATTGTATGTCCGATCTCGTCGACAACAGCTGAGATAAATATATATATATTTTTTTTTAATTAAAAATATTCAAATAAATAACATGTTCATATATATATATACGAGATTTTTGCATTTTAATCTGTTTATTTATGTTTTTTATGAACCGGAAGTATATATCTGAAAGGAAAAGAAGAATTTTTATTATAAAAAAAATTTTTTAGTAGTCGGTTCCAAAATGAATAGTAGGGATGAGATTTTAACAAATTTTTCACCCTGTGGAATTAATTTAGAATATTAAAAATTGAAAATTCCAATATTTTATTTCGATTAATTTTTCTAGTAATTTATTAAAAATTTTTTAAATCCGAATTTTAAAACCTGCAGATTTATAATAATTCACGTGATTCACAAAAATTTAAAATCAGAATGAAATTGTCGATATTTCAATGAAAATTTTAATTTTTGATTGAAAAAAATTACATTTTCACTCGTATAATGAAAAAAAATATATTCATTGATTCTTATTAATCATTAAATGATTCTTTTTATTCATTTGTATCGCCCTGTATTCAAATTTCACATCCTCTGAATCAATTATCTAGACTTCTTTATTTGTCTCACCCTGTATTCCATCCTGTCTGGAAAAAGACGTTTGGCAAACGAGAAATTTCAATATTTCGATAAAAAAATTGACTTTTGTTGAAAAAAATTTTTCCTGCGGTCATATAAAAGAAATTATATAAAAAATTTAATAATTCATCTGCTAACATCATTAATAGAGTGGGCCAAAAAAAATTATTAAAAAAATCAATTTATTTTCGAAGTATAGACATTTATACCAACGCTCTTCTTCCAATTCGATAAAAAAAAAGACAGGATCGAATACAGGGGGAGACACATAGATAAGTCTTGATTGATGGTTAGGGTTGGTCAAAAAAAATTTTTTTAGCTACGACGAAAATGTCGACCAAGATGATGAAAAGAAAATGCTCGTAAAGTTTGAACTTTTAATATCAATATTTAGAGGTACAGCATCGTGATTTTTGATTTCTCATTTAAATTACATGGGAAATTTTTTTTCTTTTTCAAATTTTAATGTATTTCAACGAATATTATGTAGTAAAAAGAAATAGATATTTTTGTATAAAAGAAACGGCCTAAAAAAATTTGTTTTGTCCATTCTAAACATCAATCAAGACTTATCCATTTGCCTCACCCTGTATTCGATTCTATCTTCATTTTGTATCGAATTGGTAAAAGAACGTTGGTAAAATGTGAAGAAATGTCTATATTTCGAAAAAAAAAATTGATTTTGGATGGAAAAATTCATGTTAATGCTCATATAATTAAAAAAAATTATAATTTATCTATTATCAAATTATATGTCTTCACGCCAAACTTATGCGTTTGTATCACTTTGTATTCTATCCTGTCTTTTTATTTTTTATCTAATTGGAAAAAAAACGATTTTCTTAATAAAATTCTTGACTGCAGTCATATAATGAAAAAAAAATCACAAAATTTTATACTTCATATTTTCCGTATCATTTATAAAGACACATCCATTCGTTTCACCCTGTATTCGATCCTGTCTGATAAAGGACGTTAGGGATATGAGAAAAAATTCTAATATTTCAAAAAACACTGGATTATTTTTTAAAAAATTATTATCTACGCTAGTAAAATAAAAAAAAGTCGAACAACTTTCATAATTCATCTATTATCAAGTTTTATATATCTTCAATCAAGACTTTTGCCTCACACTGTATTCAAATTAATCATCTGACGCATTTATCAAGACATATCGATTCGTATCAACCTGTATTCGATTGTGTCTGGAAAAAGGAAATTTGGGAAATTAGAAATGTCAAAAAAATTCTTGTCTGCGGTCATATAATGAAAAAAATATCAAAGTTCATCTATATAACCCCAGTATTCAAGTTTTATATCTTCTATGAACACTTATCCACTTGACTCGCACTGTATTCGATTCTTTTTTTTTGTTTTTTATCGAAGTATTCATTACACAAAAAAAAACGTTTGGGCTATGAGAAAAAATTTCATTATCTCAAAAAAATTGATTTCTGTTGAAAAAATTTATGTCTACACTCTTATATTGAAAAAAATATTCGAAAAAGTTTCATAATTCATCCATTATCAAGTTTTATATCTTCAATCAAAACTTATTCCTTTGCCTCACAGTGTATTCAAAATTTTTACATCTTCCGAATCATTTATCAATATTTGAGCTTTCGTCTTACTCTGTATCCGATCCTGTCTTTTTATTTTTCATCTTGTTAAGAGAAAAAACGTTTAGAAAATGGGAAGAAAATTCAATATTTCGAAAAAAAAATTAATCTACGTAACCCTGTGTTCAAGTTTTATATCTTCTATGAACACTTATCCACTTGCTACACACGGTATTCAAATTTTTGCATCTTCTGAATCATTTATCAAGATTTGTCCATTTGCCTCCCAAAAAAGTTTGGGAAATGAGAAAAAAAAATAATTTTTGATCCAAAAATTCATGTCTACGCTCATATAATGAAAAAATATTCAGAAAAGTTCCATAATTTATCTATTATCAAGTTTTATATCTTCAATCAAGATTTTAATAGTAACAAAACCTGTTTAAACTGATTTCTAGTTCCTACCGGTACTGTACTTGAAGTTAGTACTTATGTTCTTCAATTGTAACCATTATTTCACTTTCTTCTACAGTTTTTCCTTTCTAATTCTCTATTTCCTCTCTTTCTTCTGAGTCTACCTAATCTCTTGATATTACTTCCCGTTTTCATCCCCGTTCTTTATTCTATTTCCATTCTTTGAATATCTCATTATAACTGTCTTTTTCATTATTTTTTTTATTTCTTCTTCATTCGCCTCACATTGTATTAAAAATTTGCATTTGCAATCGGCCTGTATTCGATCACGTTATTATTTTTCGTCAAACTCAACATTAAATCGAATAAAATAACGTTTTCACAAAAAATTTGTATACAGAGTGATACAACTAAATAGTTAATTCGCGATGAATGGAATATCGTTTATTTTGAACTAATGTAATACAGGGCGTTTAGTTTTCATCTTTATAATTCTTCTCAGCCGGTATAGTAAAATTTGTTGGTCCTCGTTACAAACTACCTCAAATTAAAAAGAAAAAAATTGGACGAAAATATCGAAAAATTCTGGAAAACGGTACACCCTGTAGAACCGATACCGAACGTATATATACATAAACTTTTATACTTGCATAACGTCCATTTATGGTTAGATTAAGTTGTACCATATGAATTGTTTCGAGCCTACCCGAACTGCGATTTTTTTGTTCTCGTTTCGGAATCTACCGGGCTTCAAACGACGTGTATTTTTTTTTTAATAATCGTCAGACTTATAATAACTGCTCCTAGACATGTAAATTTTACTGTAATGCTGTAGGTATCATAATTTAAATAAATTTTATTAAAAAATACTTATTCGTAATTCATTTATCCTTCAACCTGAATCCGTGAAAAACTCGACAACGTATTAACAGTCCCCTGTAGCGGACCGCTTATTTCTCTAATCAATTGTTCAATACCATTATATTCTCGCCTCAATATACATATCAACAATCCCTTGTAGCATTTTTAATTTCTGATCGTTCAACTCTAAAACAATGCTCCGATCAATTTTAACATTTCAATGACCCCTTGTACTTTTTCTTCTATTAATTGTTCAAAGCCCCTAATCTACCATTTATCCTTGGATGTTTCCTTTCGTAGAAATGGGCCAATAACTTTTGTTAACCCAAATAAAAAAAAATCAAAGTCGAGTTCACAATTTTCTTATTAAAATATCGCTTTAATATACATATCAACAATCCCCTGTAGCATTAATAATTTTTTTCCGTCTAACTAGAACAATGCTCCGATCAATTTTAACGTTTCAATGTCCCCTCGTATTTTTTCTTCTATTAATTGTTCATTGCCCTTAAATCTCGCTTCCATATACATATCAACAATCCCCTGTAGCATTAATAATTTTTGACCATTTGTTTCTAAAACAATACATCGTTCAATTTTAACGTTTCAATGACCCCTTGTACTTTTTCTTCTATTAATTGTTCAATGCCCCTAATCTACCATTTATCCTTGGATGTTTCCTTTCGTAGAAATGGGCCAATAACTTTTGTTAACCCAAATAAAAAAATCAACGTCGAGTTCACAGTTTTCCTATTATCAGTATTTTTGGCAGCATCACCTGATGACCCATTTTTAACAGGTAATTAAAACATGGTTCCTATCTTTTTCTCGTATTAACGTTTCGTTTTATATATTTTCTTTAGAAAAAAAACAAGGTTGTATTAATTCATGTTTTTATTTTTGGAACTTTGGGATTATTCATGTACAGGGTGCAAAATCAAGGAATACAAACGACAAATATTTTATTTTAAATTTTAGAAAATTTTTTTTGTACCAGCTACTAAATCTACTTCACGAACGTTAATGGATATATGTGGTAATAAAAAAACAAGTGTTGACCACTATTTTTGGTTGATATTGTGGTGTATTTATTTTCGGAACTTCAGAATTATTTGTGTACAGGGTGCGATATCAATACTATAAAATGCATTCTAAATCATTTTATAGGTAGATAGTGATTACTAATGCCCGAATTTTTGTTTTTGGGTAAATTGGGTGTTTTTCACAATTCATGATTTACATTGTTAATTTCTTATCCTCGGATTTATTTATTTATATACAGAGTGTGACTAAATACTACATACAATCAACGATATGACAATGAAATAATAAACAGTTATTATAACTAATTCTATTAGGATTAATCAGAGTTTTGCACAATTTTTGATCCTTATTGTAGATTTTTTATCTTTATAACCGTGGAATTAATTATTTTTGTACAGGGTGAGATATTATTACTGCAAATGTACATTCTTAATCAATCCAAAGGTAAATGATAGTCACTAGTGACTGAATTTTGGGAGAATATGAATATTATTCGCAAATTCTTGATTGATATTGTTGATTTTTTATCCTTGGAACTTCCGATTCATTTATTTATATACAGGGTGTGACTAAATACCACAAACAATCAACCTCGAAATCACAATTTTTAATTGGCATTGTAGATTTTTCATCTTTATAACTGTGGAATTATTTATTTTTGTACAGGGTGCGATATATATAGATCTCACTTTTCGTCTTCTTCTGGCCAATGGTCGTTCTCTTTTCCTTCTTTTCAGCCAGGACAGTACAACCCCACGCAATCACCACAACCCCAGCCTTGCAGAGGAGCAACTCCTATATCAGGACCAACTCCGATTTCCCTTATCCTACCTAATAATCATCTAACGAATCTCTTTTCTCGCCCAATTCTTGCTTTGAATTGTAGAATTTTCCTTTTTGGTAACTTCAGAATCATTTATCTATATACAGGGTCACTATTAACTAAATCTGTTGAAAACACAAAGGAGCGTGTGGCAATTTAAAATTTTTTTAAATTTTTTTTGTACCAGCTACTAAATCAACTTCACGAACGTTGTTAATAATGGATATATGTGTAGAAAAAAAAACAAGTGTTTACCAGTATGGCGTAAATACTACGAACATATAATATAATTCGATTCTCTCACTTGTGATTCACTATTTCAATGTTTAGTGATTGAAAATCACTTTTTTGTGTGATTTATTTCAAATATAGTTAATGAAGAAAAAATTTGAAGGAATGTTTTCATATCAACGTGTCATTAACTTTAATAGGAATACGTATTTTGAAAAACTATTTCTTAATTTGTTATATTTAATAAAACAAAATTCATAATAATAGTTATGTAATGCTAAATCATCAAAATTGATTGAATTCAACGTGTGTTGTTTATAGAATAATCGAATAATCATATGATTTCATAGAATAAATCCAAAATACTTAAAGATTGATTCTTTTTTTATGAAAAATGTCCTATAAGATAAGGTTAATTCTGAAAACTGTGTTTTCTTGTTCATTACACTGAATTTATAATACCTGTTCAAAACAATTGAGCTAAATCGGCCGATTTCGGTGGAAATAGTGAAATTCATTTTTCCAATCTAAAAATATACTTACGCTTATATCGGAGTGGAGGTATCAAGAAGCTAAACTCGTATTTTCATTTTCATACTGTGTAAATCAACACGTAGACGCCGGGTCTATTTTTTTTTGATAATATATAAACCGCCGGGCAATACCGGGCGACACATATGATTCTTTTTTTCGAAAAGTGCTTCGAATGAAAAAACTTTATAAGGATATTGATTTGTTGTTAAATATTTGACAAAATGAAATGGTAAGTCAATTTGTGAATACGTGGTGATAGAGGACCAACTTTTATCAAGTGAATTAATAAACATTATTAAATTTTCTAGTCTACTATTAGATAGATGTTGATCTAAGAGATGTTAGGTACGAGGATGGTCCCAGGAGTGCTTGGAAACAGAAATTAATCCGAGGGGGCTAAATCTGGCAAATAAGGTATATGAGGTAGCAATTCAAACTTTGTTTCATTAATTTTGGTCATTGCAATAACGGATGTGTGAGCTGGTGTATAGTCTTGATGTAACAACACTTCCTTGCGGCCGTTTTTGCTCGATTTCTTCGGTCAAACGTTGCAATAAGTTTACATAATGCACTCCGTTGATAGTAGTTCATTTTCCATGATATTCAATGAAAATTATCCCAAAAAACCGTCGCCATGACCTCGTCTGCAAATGGAACGCTATTTACCTTCTTTAGAGCTGATTCTCCCTTTTCAGTTCAATGTTGTGTGAAATGAAACCCACGTTTCATCCATGGTTATGAAACCGAGAAAAAATACGGCTTCATTTCTGTAAAACATTCTGAATATACTGTTTATACCATCAATACAACAACACTCACAATTTCACTGTCTGACGCGTGTTTCGATAACCAAGTTATCATGTGAAACTAAAATCTAATGACTTGACTTACCTGTTTTATACTAAATTTTCCCACCAATAAACCTTCTCCCGCGAAAAGTAATTCCATCGGGAAAAAACTCTTTGGCATTCATTCCTTGACTACTAAACTATAGAATGGGCTGTAAGGAATTGGCTCTTTTTCCCTATTTAAGCTACTCTTACAACTAGCAATTTCAACATTATTAATATTTATGTCATGATTGTGACTGGCTGCGTAATCCGCAATACCTGATTTTCCGGACCGTACATATTTCAAATGAGCTATGTGCTCTTTAAATCAGACAATAACGAATCTCTTAGTCTGCCCAATATATTTTCCGTCACAATCACCACAGCTAATTTCATCGAGCGTGGATCCAGGGGGGACATAGCCTCCCTTAAACCCCAATTGATTAATTCGTTTTTTATAAAGGGGCGTTGTGATATATGAATCAAAGTTGATGAGAAATTGAGGTAAAAATTGCATAAAAATCGTCAATTAACTTATATTTTGTGAGTAAAAGGGTTAAAATGCGATGTCTTGGGGGGATTCGTCCTAATACTAATGACCCCCCCTTTATCAAGACCCTAAATCCGCCCTTGAATTTCATATATACCACTCTTCCAATTTTGTATTTTATCCATTGTTTTAATGTATTGTTGGATTTATAAACTAATTTAAAACCCACTCTGCTAAATGTTCCTCCCAATCCTTTTGTATAAAGATGATTGAAAGATATCAGAGCAAATTTTTCTTGTTTTTCATTTTGGGTTTGTGAAAAAGTGGTTTCACGTAGAGATTTCTTGAACCTAGGACGATTGATTAACCTATTTACAATTTACAATTACTTCAAGCAACTACCGCCATCTCCAGGTCAAGCCAGGTATTTCTGGGAATATCTCCGCAGAGAATTAGCCATAAAAACTATATATCAACGTGTTCGTATTTTTTTTTGTATTTTTATGTTTTTTGGTTAAAAATTGTTTCGAAAGGTAATAACTAACTTTCTATAGTGGAATCAACACAAATTAGTTATGATTTAGAAAATTGAAAAAAATACTACCGAGAATCATAAGTTAACTATTTTATATGTTTGTTTTGATCGTTATGTCGATAAGGTTTAATAATGTATACTTGAGCAAACTTTTGTATATATTCCAAGAAATGTTTTTTCATATTCTCGCCAGACGCGCGAGGCCAGCTGCTTACATTTCATAATAGTAATTTGTACGTAAATCAATAAAGAAACAGGTAAAATTACTATTTTCATATACTCCTTGTAAATACATTATAGAGTTTTTCCTAAAAATTTATGTTTTTTAGCTAGATCATTTCTAGACTCCTACTTATTGAATTGTTTCTAAATTGCAAAACTTGTTAAAATCAACAGATACATTCAGAACTTTTTGGCTCTGTTACAGATTTTGTATACACGAAATTTTAAATTAAGAACTATCATGTGTCTCGATAAAAAATCATTGATATACATTATCCCAAAACTAAATTATTTTTTAAAAACATAAATAAAATGTTCAAACATTGTCTACAGCGAAAACCAAAACTACAAACGAAATTTACAATCAATTTTATATAACGAGATGAACTAGAAGATGGTATTGCAGATATTATATAATATAATAATAATATTTTATTGTTCCTCTGTATACATTTATAATACATGAACAAGAGAGCCAGCCATGATTAATCGGATTCATGCAACCCCTTCAAAGACCATCCTCTGAGGGAAATAATATTGATATCTTTTTTCAAACACACTTATTATAATCTCAATTTTCATAAAAATCTGAATTCAAGCTTTACTTACCCTCTTCTACGAAATCTTTCCTGTGCCGAACCGGGCTTTTTATTTTTTGGGGGGGTATACACTATCTCTTATTGCAAAAAATTTAAAATCTTAGATTCTATACATGTTTCGGGTGAAATGATGTTTAAATATATCATTCGTTAATCTGTTGATATTCTCAAACACGTTTATTATCAATCAAATTCATGCAACCCCTCCAAATCATCCCCTAATCATATAATCTCAACGAATCTTTTATAATAAAAAATTATTCAAAAGTGTATTTATATTGAATTGAGAATATTCGTCGATATTTTTTAGAAATGTTGCTTTTTAAATATTTCAACCCTTATGAAACCCACCTTCAATGACCAAAAGTTGCAAAATTGCAGTTAAATTTTTTTTACAGAAATAATAATTTTTAAAACCAAACATTTTTAAATTAGAAAAAAATATAGAAAATAATTTTGAATAATTATATTTCATCATCACCAATATCTTCCTTCCCTTCTCGTTCGTGCCAGCTGTTGCTCGATTGTACGCTCCATGTTTCTCTTTTTCCAATGCTCCAAAATTCGTGTTCCGAAATTTAAAAAAAAATGGTTGGTTTTTCGACAATAGCTGGCTAATTTTTTTTCAAACTAGAAAGTTTTTTAAAAAAGCATTCTGTAGGGAATTTCAAGTACTTCAACAACATATCAATTAAAACTTTTTTCAACGCCCGGTTTTGAAAATAGTGCAGCTCAAAGGGGTTGCATAAGCCACATTTGGTACGCGAATGTAAACTTTGAACTAATGAGCTCAAAATTTTTGGCAAGAAAACCTTTAATTAATTAATTAATTAACATGAGAAACATTCTCTACGTGGATAGTTTTTCGTTTATTTGAGAAAAAAAATTTTTTTTTCAAGATTACGGAAAAGCAGTGTTCAATTTAATCATAATAAAGTTAATTGCAAGTGGATTACGATTAATTTGAATTAGGGTGGTGATGGCGAGGGTATAATAATAAGAAACCTTATTTTTGTTATAAATCAGTTAATTCTTATGCAAAAGACTTTTGACAGGGCTCATTTGGAAAGTTTTTCTATGTGCTTTGAAAAATATTTCTTGAGCTTTTCCCAAAAATTTCATCAATTTCAAAATATTAGAGGTTGAAGGTTTTCAATTTCGGATTTTCCCAAAAATAGCCATCCTTCAACGAGCAATAACTCAGTTAATATTCAATTTGAGAGGTCTTTAAAAAATGAATCACTTTGATTTTTCATTGCAGTGTTCGATTTAACCAATTAATTTTTCTAAAATAAGCATTCAAACAGAACAAATCACATAGGTCATATCAATAATACATAAATAAAGTTAATTTCAAATGGATTACGATTAATTTCAATTAGGGTGGTGATAATTATTAAATTTTTTCGAAAAATAAATAAGAAGAAACCTTATTTTTGTTATAAATCAGTTAATTCTTATGCAAAAAACTTTTGACAGGGCTCATTTTGAAAGTTTTTCTATGTGCTTTGAAAAATATTTCTTGAGTTTTTCCCAAAAATTTCATCAATTTCAAATTATTTGAAATTAAATATTCAATTTCAGAGGTCTTTAAAAAATTAATCTCTTTGTTTTTTCATTAGCTACATTTTTTTTAAATAATTATACTGTTAAATGATTTAAGTTATTCATGAAAAACGCTAAAAAAATTTGCGTTTTGGGTATTCGAGAGCTCAATACTTGCTTCTTTATAACGAAATTGTGGCTGTCGACCCACTATTTTAGTTTTGCTGCTTAAATTTTTCACAGTAGCAATCTAAAACCTTAAGGGTCCTTTGCAGCTCTATTTGAGTCCCAGCAAAGACCATATCATCGGCGGAGAGTAGCATAATAATATTTTTATTGTTATCCAAAGCTACTTCTTTAGTACCATGATTTTGAAAGTAGGATTCCAAGTCTGTGATGAAGAGAGGGAATACCAAGGAGCTCAGGGAATCTCCTTGTGGAACACCTTTAGTTGTTTCAAGTTTTTCGAAGCTTTGATCATCTTGCTCAATGAACAGTGAGTCGTAGAGAATTTTTACGTTTTTTTATGTTCTACAGAGTCAAATACTTTCCTAAAATTAACAAATAATGTAAATAATTTTATAGAGGGCAATCGTAAATAATTATTTCTAAATGTATAGAATAAAAATGTTTTCTTCGCTAGTTCGCGTTTTCCGATATCCTGTTTGGCATTCGGGTAGTAATTCAATTTTTTCAGCATAATTTGTGAGTCTAGTGCTAATTAGTTGGGTAAATAGTTTGATTGTGTGATTTATTAGTGCAATCTTGCAAGAACATTGAAGATTTCATCGGTAGAGAACGGTGTATCAAAAAATGGATGTAAAACATCTACATACCAAAAAGTTTAGAATTATATAATATATATTAAATAAACTAGTGGATTGTGTGGAAAAATGATTAATAGTCCGGTCAATATAGACATTTAAAATGACAAATATTGGTGGAGAGCTGGGGTTTACCATTACAAATGAAGTTTTAAAAATCCCCATCGATCCTATAAGAGCTATAATAGTTATCCAGGGTCCAAGGTCAAAATTTGAGATTTTTTGGATTCTTTTCAAACCAAAATTGTATATTTTAAAATTCTCTACAAAAATGGTTTCTGTGATTTTTTTTCTAAGAGTTACCATTTCTGAGATATCGCTATTATAAGTTTTTTTGCCGTGGTTTTACCCTGTAGGCCTACTCCACAAACTGTCATGACATATTGATATTGCTATTGATTATTGGATTAACTATTGTTTTGATTTATTTAGATATTTTAATACTCTTGAAAGTCTACTTCACCAGTCATGTCTTCTTCGATTTCTTCTTCCTTTTCCTCTTGCTGGATACTCATAAATTATTCAAATCTGGCTGAGTCATTGGCCTCTTCACTGAAATCACAGGAATCTTCCTCTATTGTACTAAACTGGGCATTTGAGCAAGACTGACTGGCAATTGGTACACCCTGCAGAACACAACAACCCGACTTTTTTTCAGCCACATTTGGCACTACAACCTTTTTTACAATTGCAAAAAATAGTGCTTAGGAGTATTTCTGGAGCAGGTTTTAATCGGTTCGAGAGTATTATCTATCAATTTCCAAGTCCGGTTATTTGGATTCAGTTAAATATCGGTATTTATCAATGCAAGTAATTTTTTTTTTGGAGCTTCAACAACCGCAAAAATAAAGCGAATTCCTTCCGTAATTATTGTTTGAGGTGTGGAATCAATTTCTGTAAATACTTTAGCGCAGTCAGTCAAATCTTTTCTTTTTCGAATAATTCAAATACTGACGTTTGGCACCTTCTGTATATTGCTGACGAAATGTCGCAGCCGGTTGAAGAATATATTTCTGTTCGGTGTTGAGCCCTTGCAAGCTTTTGAAAATAAATAATCGTATCCATTGGAATCGTTGCAGTAGTACTAACAAATCAGAATCTTCACCAACTGCAATTGTTATGTTTGTTGCATTAAATTTTTCTATTGCTGTTTCAATTATGAGGACATCTACGTCATTTTGAGCTTGTTTTGAGACACAAACAGGTATTTATACTTGTCTTAAAACCCTTATATGTATATACGTGGCTTATATATGTATGTATAATGTGACTCGCGATATCTCAGGAATGGTAATTCTTAAGAAAAAAATTATAGATATTATGTTTGTAGAAAATTTTAAGATCTACAACTTTGGTTTCAGTTATTTTTTTGACAAAACTTACCGTTTTCAAGAAAAATCCAAAAAACCTCAAATTTCGACCTTTGGCCCCTAGTAACTAGAAGACATAGGATCGATGGGGATTTTTAAAACTTTATTCGTAATGGTAAACCCAGCTCCCCATCAATATTTGGCTTTCCGGGAATTTTTGTTATTTGACCACTATTTTTATGTCTAAATTGACCGGACTATAACGAACGTATAGTTTTGTTAATAACACTAAAATGTTTTTCTAGACTATAAAGAAATTTCAGAGTTAAAATTTATTTCTGTTATGAATAAATTTAGAAATAAACTAAATTTCAAAAGTGTACTAATAAAAAAAGTTGCTACATCAAACGTTAAAAATAGTTTACATATCTTCACAATCTACATAGAACGTCTTAAGATAAAATTCTCATCATAAACAGTTAACCTAAGAACTTCAGAACCTAATTTAGTCTCGATTATATGTTCAGTATATTCAGAATAAAATTTTTATCTTTCTCTAAGTCAAAAGAAATAATATGATCAAATAATAAAAAAATTTCGAGGTTAGATACAAACACGAGATACCTTGATTATGAACTTGTACTCGTAATTGGAGTGTAATGCCCCGAGGGCTGTGCTCATTCACTGCTTAATGTTTTAGTACAATAACTTGTGGAATATTAAGTTGAACGGCCTACTAAAAAATTTGGTTTATTACTATATTAAATCTACCAGTTCGTGGGTGTTTGTATACAAAAAAATTTTATTTCAAAATAAATATTTGTCTCATGATAGTACAAGTGTATTTTTACGAATGATTTTTATTGTCACTTTTGTTTACTCCCCGAAATGCAAATGCAAAAAAGAATGTAAGTTTTTATGTACATACTAATGATATTTTTGGAAAAAACAACTACTCGAAATAAGTGCTTGTTTTTGAAATAAAAAAATTATGTGAAATTTATTATTTATTCAGAACCCACAATAATTTCTGAATTTTTATAAAGATAGCTGTTTTCAAATATTACAATTGTCTATTTAATCATTAAGTGAAATTATTTATTATTACTGTACTGAAATATATTAACGAATTTAGATAAAACACGTGTAGTGTTATTTTTGGAAAAATCAACAGTTGGCAAAAACAAATTTAGAACCAGTAACGAGTGCAACGATTCGTTACTTTTTCATTTATACCGCTTAAGCATTTTTTTTACCCACTGATATTTTTTCTCATTATCATAACTAATTGATTTGTCAATGAAATATGACAAAAATAAAATCTTCAGTTTGTTCAATTTTCAAAATTAAAATATGTTTCTGCTTAACTATGTTGAACATATTTGCCAGAATGGATTATTGTGCAATTAGTGCCCTGTCAACAAACTTAAACTATAACGTCTATTTTTTTTTGAAATTCGAACAAGTTAAAAATACATTTTTATTTTTAATGATGCTAAACACAAAGCATCCATTTCTAAAAATTATAGCAGGCCATCGTTTAAATTGACAATTTCACATAGAGAACCGAAAATATTTATTTTCGTTTCTTTATTTTAATTATTTATAAAATATATTCTACCTACGCCTATGAATTTGTGTATCTTTAGATGGTATGCGGATTTAAATCGCATTGTTGCACTCTAATCTACAATAAATAACTAGTTCGATGACCCAAACATTTCAAAATTAAAATAAAGAGACATTTAACAAGTGTTAAATATAATTAAATAAATATTTAATATTTCAGTATATTATGTCATACTGATATCGTGCTGACATCCATAGATTAATATTTGAACTTAGTTTACTGATACTTATGCAACACATATTTCAAATATTTGTGAAATATATTGCTTGCATCAGAGTAATTTGAATATTATATGGTTAAATGTTTTTTTTTTCTATTAAAATATAGTAAAAAACCTCAATTTATACTTAATTTTAAATAAATAATACTCTTTCAATATATCTACTAAAATGGGGCATAAAATAAACTTAACCTGATAGGTATGCAACTCATATATCACGTTTATAAAAAAGATATTAAAATCTTATTTATAATAAATATGAATTTTTAGATAGGGTATTTTTTAATCAATTAAATAAATATAATTTGAATATGATAATATAATATTACGGTTAAAGCTGTTTGAAAATAACTTTATGGTTTCCAAATAGACATTTACGTTTAGTATTGTCAGATGTAAATTACTTCAAAATTACAGTAAATATATGTCAATTTCAATCTTTTTAATTTGAAAATTGCATATCTTGGAAATAATTAAAAATTGTAGCTGTTATTCAAATATCATTCAAATAGAAGCGGCAACTGTCTACATAACATCTTGAAGCTAACTTCAGATCACCAGGAAAAATGGCGTTCATATTGATTAACACCACAATTAACTGTAAGAAATGTAAAATTTTAAGCCTTTTAAGCAGTTTTATTGGTATAAAGCCGTGTATTTAACAAGTATGCATGCTTTCATGTTCATCATTTATTTGATTTCACAAGATTTATTGCTTGAGGAGCTAAATTTTTGCACAACGTCCTATTGATAATGTCAAGCCAATTTTTTTTATAATTTGCATGTTTTGCAGTGATATATGTTTGAAAATGTTTCGTTATATGCATACTAAGTTTTATATCAACTTTTATATACATTTTATTTATGGCAATGATGAATTATTTGTGATATAATTTTGTACCTGTCAGTAGGTAGGTCATATATCAGCTTTTTCTAATTTTACGTAAAAGTTATTTTTGGCTCTGTATTCATAAGATTTATTGTTAAAATTTTCTTTTCCTCACTTATTAAGGTATTTTCAAATTAAATTATAACTTTACTGTTGAATAACTAAATTTTTATATAAAGCGAATCGTCTTTAAAAAAGTTGTTTTAAAAAAATTGTACTAGTGAATATTCTTATCAAAGATGAGTATTATTAAATCCCTTAATATTGTGGAATTTCCCTTAAAAATCAATAATCTTCGGGCGTTTCATAAAATCAGAAGGACATTGAGTCCTTTTACTTTGCGGAGCATGCGCAAAAAACAGTCAGCTGGTTTTTGACGCGGTTTTGTCCATTTTCAGGCAATTTCGTTTACATTAATGACATGCTGGTCCTCTATCACACAATAAAAACTAATTAGGAATTGATTGTTTTCGGTATTAATCCAAGCATTTAACATCATATTTACAATGAGTTATGAGTAATTTAAATGTTCATATTTCAGGCCAAAAAAGTTAAGCTGGGAAGGTCATTTAGATTCCACAGATCAAAATAACAATATTACAATGACATCCGAAGATCTTTTACAACCAGGGCATGTTGTGAAAGAACGATGGAAGGTAATATATAATTAATTATCTATTTAGCATGTGAAATTGTTTTTCTTTTTCTGTTTTGGTCTTGCAATAGGTGGTAAAAAAAATTGGCGGCGGAGGTTTCGGTGAAATTTACGAAGGATTAGATTTAATTACTCGCGAACAAGTTGCACTTAAAGTGGAATCTGCCCGACAACCTAAACAAGTGTTGAAAATGGAAGTAGCTGTCCTTAAAAAATTACAAGGAAAAGAACACATATGCAGGTAAATCAATGAAATTATTATATTTTGTTAAAAGTATGTTTATTGTAATTTTATTTTAAAGATTTATTGGCTGTGGTAGAAACGATCGCTTCAATTATGTTGTGATGCAATTACAAGGTCGTAATTTGGCAGAATTAAGAAGGGCCCAACCGAGAGCTGCCTTCAGTTTGTCCACTAGTATGCGATTAGCTTTACAAATTCTCAGATCCATCGAAAGTATACATTCTGTTGGATTTTTACATCGTGATATTAAACCTGTGAGTAATTTAATGTTATTTCTTTTAGATTTATATAAATTCTTGTTTTTACTAAAATTTCAGAGTAATTTTTCAATGGGTAGGCTACCATATAATTGTAGGAAAGTGTACATGTTAGATTTTGGTCTTGCCAGGCAATATACGACGGCAACGGGCGAAGTTAGAGCACCCCGTGCCGCTGCTGGTTTTAGGGGAACTGTACGTTATGCCAGCATTAATGCTCACAAAAACAGAGGTATGTTGAATATGAACAGGTTTTAACTTTTTTGATCAGTTTTAACTGAATTTTCACTGTTGTGGTTTTATTCTTTTCAAAAAAGTTTTCTTTTCATATCAATTTAACGAAATTGTGTTGATTATTTATCAAAATGATTGAAACTCTTTTCATTTTTTTAAATATGCTATAATAATAACTTCAAATCAATAATACTAATAATTGCTTGCATACATTTAATTAAAATTGGCAAATATACATGGGAACTAACTGAAACTAGTATAACAGATATATCTTATCTTGTTTGCCGCGATGAGTAATAACTTTTATAATCCTAAATATGAAGAAAAATTTGAATTACTTTGTGATAATTCATCAAATTTTAAGTCCAAACCAATTTTTTTCTTATTTGGTGTGTCATCGCAGTTCCGATTCGTCCTACAGGATGATATAGCATATTTATCAAGTTGATACAAGAATAACTTGTTTGCAAATATTCGGGGGAACCACTAAAAGTAGTGTACTAAATCTTATATACTATCTTATTGAGTTTGAGAACACAGTGGTTTATACAGGGTGGTATATTGAAACGTGATGAATAAGAATTTTTGAACATCTTAAACATAAGAAATATTAATAACTTCATAATTCATGAAATTTGTGACCAAAGTGATTTTTTTGTGTTCTCAATATCCCAATTCCTTGTAGAAGAATTAATCGTTGGTAAATATATGGAGGAAACAATAAAAGTTGCATAGCAATATTATTTACTGTCTTGTTCGCTTCTACAGGGTGATATTCTGAAACTTGAAGACTAAGAACATCTTAAACTTCATAAGAATTTTAAATAACGTAAAATTGCAAGACTAAATAAATTTTTTTTAAATTTTGTATGTCACAAAATCTCATTTCCTGCTACACAATGATATAGTTGATCTTGGTGATTACAACAATGATTCATTTATGTTAATCACAATTTGAAAATATACATAGGGACCAAGAAAAGTAGCATAATAGATCTTATCAATCATAGTTTGTCTCTAAGGGGTGATATATCAAACTAAGCAAAGTTCTGATATTTTGAGTCTGCAATTGTTTTTTTTTCTTCTTATATTTCGTATGAAATTAAAGTTTGAGGTTGATATATCAAATTTTTCATACAGTTTCCAATCGAATTTTTTATAGAAATGGGCAGACACGACGATCTCTGGAGTTTATTTTACATGCTAGTCGAATTTGTTAACGGCCAATTACCATGGAGAAAAGTCAAAGATAAAGAACAAGTTGGTTTGATGAAAGAAAAATATGATCACAGATTATTTTTGAAACATTTGCCGTCCGATCTAAAACAATTTCTCGATCACATTCAGAGTTTGGAATATTCTGATAAACCCGATTATCAGGTGAGATTTTTCTTGTTTGTTACAAGTATAAAAAACTTTTTTATTTATTTTTCTTTTTTCAGATGTTGATATCTCTGTTCGAGCGTAGCATGAAACGAAGAGGGGTGAAGGAATCAGATCCGTACGATTGGGAAAAACCGACGCAGACGGATAATCAAATCGTATCGCAACCGACGGTGACGGGTACGACGACGCAACAGGCCACCGCTCCCACGACCGTTCCCAGACATACTAGACACACACCCACCACTGATAATAATCAAGAAAACATCGAACCCACCGACAACAAAGAGGTCAGCACATTGAATAATTGTAATAACCTTTTTTTTGTTTTATTATTTTTGCGTGATGTTTTTTTTCATAATTTTATATTGATTAATTTTGTTGACTCAAAATAATTTTTTTTGCTCTTATTCGATTGATTAAATATTACATATCAAGTTTCCTAGTAGAATTTTTTTGGGACAAACAAAAAAATTTATATATTTTCAATGATTTTGTTGAAATTTTCGTATAAATTGCATGAAAAAAATTTATTTTTGGTAAATAAACTCTTGTTTAGATGTTTTTTCATATAATTATAAATACGAAGATATCAAATTTCATTTTCCTCATATTTTTGATACACGCTTTATATTCAAATATATAGTATGTCACAGGTTTTGGAAAGTTTCGTTTATCTTGAAAAAAAAATCAAAATAGTATTGATTAAAATATCGTTCAGATCATACAAAATGTCCCAAATATCAAACTGACTTTGTTGGAAATACTTTTTTTCGTTTTTTGTCGATTTTATTTTATAAATCAGATTATTTCATGTATTAGATTTTTTGATACACACTGTATAATCATATAATCAATATTTAACTATATTTTGAAGAATGTTCATAGTTAACTAAAATTCATTTTATCTTATTTTATAGAATAGAATAAATTGTATAAATAAACTGTAAATTGGCCGTCCCAAATGATAAATCTCTATCATCTATCAGTTTTTTGATTATTTGTTAGGTATATCTGATTTTTTTTTCTTGTCCAATTTCAATTTTTCTTGTAGAATATTTTTGATACAAACGGTGTATATGAGTAGATAATGACTCAATATTTTATTAATCGAAATAGAATTGATTAAAATATCGTTTACTTCATACAGAATGTCCCAAATATGAAACTGACTTTGATGCCAATAATTTTTTTCGTTTTTTGTCGACTTTATTTGATTTTCATGTATTTAATTTTTTGTTACACCCTTTATAATCAATATTTGATTATATTTTGAAAGACATTCATAGTTAATAAAAAAAATCTATAAAAATCATTTCATAGAATAGAATAATTTTTCTTTAACTGTATACTGGCTGTCCCAAATAAAAAATAATTGCGTGTATCAATTTTTTAATTATTTGTTAGGCTTATCTCAATTTTTCCTGTGGAATTTTTTTTAGACAAACGGTATATTTAAGTAGAGAATGACTCAATATTTAATTAAGTTTACAAAATTCTCAAAAATCTCAAAAAAAACTTCGATTTTCATTAAATAAAATTGTGAAAATGTGATGTATATATATTTTTGTTGCATTTTTTGCAGTTTTATATAATTTTCTTACTTTTAACTTGGTTTTCCACCATTTTGACTCTTGATTTAACATTTTTAAATAATGTCTGACGGTTTTGTGACACTTTTTTGCCTAATTTTTTAGCAAAAAATACAAATCACTTGTATGAAATTTTTGAATTACTAAAATGTTTGTATATATTTTAGGCCCAACTAGACGCGAGAAGACGTATAGAAACAGAAAATACCGCACCATTAGTAACAGATACCCAAATAAATGCATCCAGACCAAATGTTGACAAAAACTGCAACGCAACTGCAGTAGAACAAGTTCAAGGTAATTAATTAATCAAATTAATCGTATTTTTTCTTTATATTTGATATAAAAAAAATTTTACAGCTCGTAAACGTCGTGCGACATCCCACTTGGACCAACCGCCTGATAGGTTAGATAATGAAGCCGTAGCTTCGGCCAAATCGACGTCGGACGCCGTCAAACCGGCGCCTTTACGTAAAAGTCAATCCGGTGTCGCTACCGTGGGTAGATTACGCGTCGTTACACCGCCCACGCCGGCTCAGCAAGTACAAACTACTGCCAGTTTGGTAGATTCGCCCGCTACGCCGGATCAAGAAAAACCTAGAAGGAGACCACCGTCGGCTGTTAGGAGTTCACGTTCCGGCATGAGGGATCAAAGTTTGACCCAATTTGCTGTTATGGACGACGAAAATGTCAGTCAGCAGGTTAGATGAATAATGCGAGCCACTCGTATCGACCAGATTTAATACTGAGTTTCTTTTTCAGATGACCAGAGGGGGGGCTTTAACGTTGGCGAGTCAGTGGAAGTCTCAGTTCGATGATAGTGAAGAAACTACGGATAACGAATGGAAACCGGAAAGTCCAGAACATAAGGGTACCTTAGGGGTGCAATCCGAAGCCGCCGCCGCCGCAGTTTTACCTCCGATATTGAGTAGAATAAGCGAAGATTCACGTACTAGTCATAGAAAGTATATAAATATAGCCGGTATTGAGGAATATCCGGAATTAGTCGGTAAGAATTTATAATTTGATTTATCGTTGGAATATTTAAATATAAATTTGTATAAAAATGTATTATTGGTAATTTTTTTCTATTTCGTTGTCGAATAATATGGAATTGTGTGGAATTGTACTTGAATATAAATAAAAAATTGATTTTATCCGGCTCTAAGGACCATAATGTTTCAAACTACCCCCGCATTTAACATCATCCTGAATTTGTTTGAATTTTTTCATTGAGAATGCTTCGTTTTATGATTTACTATATTGGGATTGAATAAAATTGCACAATCTGTACAAAAATCTTATTTTTTAATAAAAAAAAGTTTGTTTATTGATCATATGAAAAGGTTTATGTATGGATCAAATTTGCGCTATTTTCTGTAATAGTTTTATATATTCGTAAAATGAGGACATTCTGGCTCGAAGGACCAAAATATTCATAATTAGATTCGAGAAATGTTTGAGGAAATAATATTTTTTTTGGATATTCTTCAGTGTGACCCAATATAATTACAGTTTCTGAATATTAATCGTGTTGCTGTTATTGTTTTTCCAAGTATTTTTTGAAATATCCGGCTCGAAGGAGCAAAATATTCATTATTAGAAATTAAACTTGAAAAATGTTTGTGGAAATAATGATTCTTCATATATTCTTCAGTGTGACCCAATATAATTACAGTTTCTGAATGGTAATAGTATTGTTACTGTTTTTCTAAATATTATTGAGAAATCCGGTTCAAAAGATCAAAATATTCATTGTTAGTTAGATATCAAACTCGAGAAATTTTTGTGGTAATAATGATTCTTCATATATTTTTCAGTGTGTCCCAATATAATTACAGTTTCTGACTAGTAATCATATTGTTGTTGATTTTCTAAATATTTTTGAAAAATCCGGTTCGAAGGAGCAAAATATTCATTGTCAGATATCAAACTCGAGAAATTTTTGTGGAAATAATGTTTTTTTGAGATATTCCTTTTGTATTGAAATTTTTCTAATAAAATCTGGATGCTATATTTCATGATATATTTTATTTTAAATTATGACAATACTAAAAATAATGTAACTAACGAATATTTTTCTTTCCAAATATTTATTAAAAATATTTTTTGACAGAATCCGAATTATTCTTAATCCAAATTAAATACGTTTTTCAATAAATTCGTGTATTACACTGACCCAAAATGAGAAAAAGGGGGGGTTTATTATAATGATTAACGATTTTATTCTTACGAGGGTATCACCAGTTTTAGCAAAACCGTTTTGATTATCTGTTCTAAAAACTAATACTAAAATTTTTAAACTAACACAGTTAAATAACACCATTAACTTTACAATTCGGTTAACGTTTTTTTTATTCTATTTGTAGACAAAATTCGTTTCGAACGAGAACAAGGAAATGGCTGTTATTTTTTGTGACAATAATTATATTAGTTATTTATTTGCTTCATAAATCATTTTATTTCACATGGCTTCTTTTTTATTTTAACTGTCTTGCTTCCACTAACAATCAGCTTCACTAAAATAAAAAAAACTTTTAATTACCAGCATGAAGCCTGGTTTTATTAATAAACCATTAACAATGACAATACCTTCGATTATTTATATCAACAAAAGGTATATACCATTTACATATCATACATACATATTACATCATTTATTCTACCATATATTTATTTACTCAAAACTACACACCCTATATATTGAACGAGTGGTGATTACTATAAAAATTGTACTTATTTTCTTGACACCCCCAACGACAGGACAGAACCCTTCGTTCTAAATGATTAGTAAATAAATTGATTAACGAAACAAAAACGTCGTACGAGGCGAGTTTTTAGTGGTGTTGAGGTTATTCTATCAACACAATTCGTACTAATTGATCAGTTGAAAAATTGACCAAAGAAAAACTTCGTAGAGTGCGAGTTTTTAGTGCTATTGGGGCTATTTTCTTTTTACCCTTCATACCAGTTGATCAGTAAAAAAATTGATTAAGGAAACACAAACTTTGTACAGGGCGAGCTTTTAGTGCTATTGAGGTTATTTTTTTTTTCACAATTCGGAATAAGTGATCAGTAAAAAAATTGACGAAACTAAACAAAAACTTTGTACAGGACGAGTTTTGAGTGCATTTGAAATTATTTTAATCACACCCTTCATACTTATTAATCTGTTGGGGTTATTATTTAATTTGAGCTAGAAATTGTCGGTTTAGTGATTCGGTGGACACACCTGGACTTTGCATACAAAAATTTTGGTTTATGTTTATAAAGAAGATTCTAATTAAATCGGAAAGAATGGCTGTTTTATTTAAAAGAATAAAAACGTGCTAAATTGAGTTATTGATAAAAGAAATCTGTATCATGAATTGTCCATAATTTTTTTCTATTGAAATAAAGAAAATTAATTTCCTTGAATAAATGATGTTTTATTCAGGCCGCCCTTTTCTTTTCTTCCCAATGAGACGCTAATGAACGCGCGTGTAATAATGAATAAAAAAAAGATAACATTTTTATTATAAAGTGTATATCCAGATGATTCTGGTTAATTAAAACATTATACAGAGAAATAAACCCGAGAAATAGCCCCCGGCTCGACGTCATTTTCAAGGTCAAACGATATAAGCTAGAAAATAACTTTCGTTTTCAAGGTCAAGGTCAAGGTCTCGTCGCGGTTTCATTCTATTTTGAGATTGAAATTAATTTGTCGTCAGATTTAATTATTTTATGGTATGATGGAATAATAAATTTGTAACTTTTGTAAAAAGCAATTCAATTATATAGTTCAGATTACATAAAATGTATTTTTTATAATTATTATAGTCTTTCGTTAATTTTTGTTTATATTGTGTTTCAAACATAAAATAAAATCGATAAAAATAAATTATAAAACTATTCAGTCTTCTTAGTCTTTATTAAAAACAAAAAAATTGATGTTTTGTGTAATTTTTTCAATATTCTACGGGGGGGGGGGAGGGGGCAATACATTCTAATTATTTATAGCAAATATCTCGGTTTTCATCGTCAATACGTAAAAATTTTATTTCCTACATTTTTATTTAAATCTTTTTGTTACACCTCCTTATATTTTCGAGATAATTTGATATTTTTTTATTTCGTTTTGTAAAAATAAAATGAAATGATCGTAATATTTTCTGTCTTCCATCGATATTTTGATTGATTATTTTATTGGACAACAATACGTTTTCATGTTTCAGGTGGACTTCCTAGAGCTTGGTCGACCCCTTGCTTAGGTCCTTGCGTACGGTCCACTTTGAAACCGCCGCTTTTACAACAAGCCGCTTTCGACGATCTCGTTTTTAAAGTAGACGTTATGAGAAACGTTGCTTCGAAACATTTAATCAGCGATCAAGACGAAGATACCAAAGTCATCATCGATTCGTATAGATATTCCAGTTTACCTGGAATCAATCTTCCCGATGTCGAAGGATACAAGAACGACGACAAAAATATACAACGAGATCAAATCGGCGAAGATGAAGGACTGCAAGAGGTGAGATATATTTTGATTTATCCCTTTTTTATTACCCTCGTAGCGTTTACTAGATTTTTTTGAGTTATTTTGGTGCCGTTTTCATACATTTTTTGATTTATCATCGATATATTTTAAAATTTATTCCATCATTGGTGCCTTTTTATACATTTTTTATTACCATTGTAGCTTTTACTACATTTTTTTAAGTTATCCTCAATGATATTTTGAAATTGAATCATTTATTGGTACCCTATTCATACATTTTTTGATTTATCATCAATTATTTTGAAATTGACTCATTCATGGCGCCTTTTTTCTACATTTTACATTACCCTCGTAGCGTTCACTACATTTTTTTTAGTATCATCGATTATTTTGAAATTGATTCATTTATTGGCGCCTTTTTGATACATTTTCCATTTACCTCGTAGCGTCTACTAGAATTTTCTCAGTTATCATCAATAATATTACCCTCCCTCGAAGAACTTTTCAATTTTTTTTCGTCGAAAAAGTGTTTTATCAATCGATTGGTAATTTCCAGGTGGCGGGAAAATTAGAAATAAGAGTAGTGCCAAAAGAGCAATTGAATAAAAATAAAATATCTAGACCGCAAAATTTGGTTTCGAAACCCCTGGTACAAAACGGCAATCGAGAAGGACCTAACAACGATATCCAAATAAACAGCAAGGAGTCGCCGCAAAAACCGAAAATAGAAAGAACCAAAAGTATTTTGAAACAGAGCAGCAAAGAAAAGAGCGACCTACAAGAATTGTCCAGTCCGAAAAGGGAGAATATTTCGTTTGCTCCTGAGGTTTTAGGTGAGGATTAACGCCGTTAAAAAAATTGCTAAATTCAAAGATTTTGCGTATTTTTTTCAGATAATAAATATTATGTGGAATCGTTGGAAAATTGTAACCCGATGGTGATAAATACTGGAATTCAAACGGCAGAAGATCGCGAAACGCAGTGCGACATTAAAAGAAACGTAGAGTTGGATAAAATTAATACAGTGTGCGTTGAAACTGGTGGTGTGTCGCCCAAAACTAGTGATAAACAAATTAGTAAGTATCTTTCATCGAATACATGAAGATTTTTATTTGTAGCAAGTCGAAATATATGATAAATTAATCAAAGGGTTTGTTTGTTGATGCTTTTTTTAGTATTTTGGCAGGATTTTGTGATTCAAAGGCCATTAAAACAAATTTGATCCCCAAACTTTATGAAAATCTGAAATAATTTTTTTTTAATTAAAAAAAATGGAAATTTCACCTCAAATTAGAATAAAAAGTGTTGTTGATGCTTTTCTTTAATATTTTGACAAGTTTTTATGCTTCAGAGGACATTAAAACAAACTTCATGGAAATTTAAAAAATGTACGAACAATAACATTGAAAATGTTTGCTTGGCATACTTCTTCACTTCATATTCTTTCTTTTTATAGTACATTCTATTTAAACGTTTGTGTTCAAAATGCAAAAAATTGCTAACCTCAAAATAAATTCAATATTTTTGCTTAATTTACTTTTATGGTAGATTCTAATAATCTGATATGTATGAAAAAAATACATTTTCAACTTTAGAAAACTTCCCAAAATAATGGAGATAACCTAACCTCAAAATAAAATTGAAAACGTCTGTTTGATATTTTTTAAGCTTTCTATTCTTTTTTTATGTTAGTTTTTAATCTTTTGATTGTCAAGAAGGAAAAAATACATTTTTTCTTCCAAATTTCATGAAAATTTTTCTAAAAGAATATAAAAAATTCAACCCAACATAATATTTAAAATTTTTGTTGAAACTTTGTTTCCCCAATTTAATTTTTATGGTAAATTCTAATAGTATGAAATGTAAAAAAAAATACATTTTCAACTTCGGAAAACTTTCCAAAAAAAATCGAGAATAAAATTGAAAATGTCTGCTTGACACCTTTTTACTTTTTCGGTTTTTTTTATTTTATGACATTTTCTGATGTTTCGATTGCCAAGAAGAGGAACAAATTTTTTTATAGTAGATTCTAAAAGTCTGAAATATTACTTTTCCATTCTCTTATTTTGTGACTGACTGAAAAACAGTATTTTCTTCAAAACTTCATGAAAATTTCTCTAAAATAATTAAAAAAAAATAACTTCAACGTAATGATTCAAATTATTGTATAACATATGTTTACTCACTTATTTTTATTTCAAAATTCAAAAAAAATGTCCAAACTAATAAAGATGTTTTTTCAACATATTTTCACTTTTTCCATTTCATTTTATGAAAGACTTTAATGGTCAGATACCAATGATCGACTGCCAAGAAGATATAACATTGAAAAAGTCTATTTGACACATTTTTGGTCATTTTTTTTTTCATTTATTTCGTGACAGGTACTGATGTTCCCGCTGCCAAAACTGAAGGCGAGACTAGCAGTACCGAGACGGATCACAAAGTGCCGAAAGAAGACGCATCTCAACAAGAAGATAGTTTGGAAAGTTCAAAAAAGAAGAAGATCTATCGGAAATCCAGCGTCGATTCGGATCGTTTGTGTCGAAGTAATTCCCCGAAGGCCGTTTTGAAACCGTTAGAGGCTGTGAAAAATAACGCGGGCGATTCGAAATCGTCCGAAAGTAGTTCGAGTACGCAGTACAGAAAAAAGGGAGGAGGCGAAGGTAGAGGGGAAAGTAGGGAGCAGAAGCAGAGGGT
Source organism: Diorhabda carinulata (assembly GCF_026250575.1). NCBI lineage: Eukaryota > Metazoa > Arthropoda > Insecta > Coleoptera > Chrysomelidae > Diorhabda > Diorhabda carinulata. Next base: position 10,042,446 of record NC_079472.1, on the reverse strand, counting down.
TAAGTGTTCACCGGGACACGATCTCGGTACTAATACTAATAACGTTACGTTTGTGTCCAGTACTAGCATTCCAGAGCAGAGGTAAGTTTTGGTACATTTGAACTACTGGTTGTTCGACAAGGAATTTTTTTAGAGAAAAAAGGTCTATAGCGAATGGATTGAGCCCCGGAATGGATGAACAGTCTGAGTATTACGATGCCACTGAAAATACTATAATGAAGGATAAACGTCAGGAACAGGACGACGAGGATAGCGGCGTCGATAATGCTAGTCAAATTTTGAGAGAAACTTCGGTAAGTACTACAAGGAAATTTCCAACTTTTATATTTTTCAGTACGAATTTTCTACAATTTTTTTTTGCTTGTCGTAACAGGAACCTCGATTATATATCTATATATATATGTTTTATTTTAAACATTTTCTACGTTGTTTTCATTTTTTTTCTATCTTATAAGTATCGTGTTACTTGAAGCAGGTCTAGCAGTGGGCAGTTGACCGTTTAGCTGGGAGCTGCTGTAAACCTCATTATGTTTCATCTAAAAAAGTGAGTCGTCTGTCGGTTATTACAGGCTTTTTATGACGGGCTTTTGACGTAAAAAAATGGAATGTAACTCCGAAAATCGCTTTATTGAAATTTTCTTAAAACTATGAGTAGATGTGGAAAAAAATCTCGAAATAAAAATGTGGGGATTGACTTGGACCGATTTTGACATTTTTTGTAATAGAAATCGGAATGTTTGATTTTTTAATTTTTTTTATTTTTATTCATATTTGAAAAGTTGAGGTTTTTTTTAAATGTGTTTACTGTGATTATAAAACATTTAGCTATATATTTTGAGAAAATAATTTTTCTAAATTTCAATAGAATAAAACATTTTTCAAAAATTTTTATGTTTTGAAATTTAAATTTCCACATTTATTTCTTAACAAGTTTTTGAAAAAATGTTTAATGAAGCTCTTTTTGGGATAATATTTATTCATTTTCTACCCTCCAAATGAAATTTGAATTATAGATTTTTCGAATCATGTTAATGATTGAGCTCACTTCTTAAGTGGTAAACTAAAAAGTCAAGGAAACGTGGGTAATAACTGAATTAATTTCGAAAATTTTATCTTGAGATAAAAATGATCGTTTGTACAAAAATCAATATGTGGTATGGTGCTTCTTCTTTTCTTTAGATCATCAAAACTTGTGAAAAAGGTATTACGTAGCATTTCGTATATAAATAAAATTCAATGACCAAAGTTATTATAAGAAAAATTCAATAACCCAAAATATTACAGGAAAAGTACAGCGACAACATTTGTGAACTAAATTTCACAGTTACTTAGTCGGAAAATTTTAGAATCACACTGTATACTCATTTGTGGTGTTTTCACGACTCTAAATTCCATAAGAACCGTCAAATTAACACGGTTTCGTTTGCAATAAAATCAAAATTAATTTAGATTCACACTTTATACTTTTGATATCCTTTCTTGGTCATTTATAAGAACAGTGGAATTGATTCGGTTTCATGTTCAATAATTGGTAATATCAAAATTACTCAATATTCACACTGTATACTTTTTTGTAACTTAAAACGGCATTCTCACCTCTTTTAATTCATAACAATCTTCAAATAAATTAGATTTCCCTTTAATAAAATCAAAATTAATATAGATTCACACTATATACTTTCGATACACTTTTTTGGTACTTTCTACGGTGCTTAAATGCCATAAGGACCTTTGAATCAATTCTGTTTCGTGTTCATTAATTGGTAGAATCAAAATTGTTTTATATTCACACTGTATACTTTTTTGTAATTTAAAACGGTGTTTTCACGACTTTCAATTCATGAAAATCTTCAAATTAATTCGATTTCGCTTTCAATAAAATCAAAATCAATTTAGATTCATACTGTATACTTTCGATACACTTTTTTGGTACTTTATACGGTGCTTAAATGCCATGAGGACTGTTGAATTAATTCGGTTTTGTGTTCATTAATTGGTTCAATCAAAATTGTTTTATATTCACACTGTATACGTTTTGTAACTTTAAACGGTATTCCCACATCTTTCAATTCATAACAATCCTCAAATTAATTCGATTTCGCTTTCAATAAAATCAAAATTAATATAAATTCACATTGTATACTTTTTTGTAACTTTTGTAAGGCAAACTACCTCGATTTCAGTTTCAATAATTGGTCATAGGTAAAATAAAATTAATTTAGATTCACACTGTACACTTTTCGGTAAATTGAAATTACTTTAGATTCACACTTTTTATGTAAAAAAATTTCTTTGTAATCTCAGGCACGTTTTGTTAAATTTTCATTTTCAAATCGATAATAAATTAGATTCGTAAAAAAAGTGAATTAATTAATTAAAAAACACTGAATACAGTGTACTTCGTTAGTTAGGATCAAAAAAATTATATATTATTTCCTTTGTGGTTTTTTGAAATCGACGTTCGACATTTTATTTTTGTTCGTTGCAGGTAAGTCCGGCGATGGAAGGTCGTTTTTCGAAAATTCCAGTAGCTGTTACAGGCAGTGGTCAACGTATAGCGAAATGTATGTCTTGGTCGGGTGATTTGACGCCGGGCCTTAGACGACGTAGACAAAATGAAAAATACGTAACCGATCCCAGTCAGCTTAAGCTTAGATTTAAGAGACACTCTAGTGGCGGTACGTATTTTTTTTCGCGATTTTCAATCTGAAAAATTATTTTTTACATTCACATTATTTTTTTTATTATAATTTTTGTTAATACTAAATAAATAATTGATATAGATCCCAAAAAAGTTGTGATATAATTTGTACCGGATTTTTTATTTTTTTTTGATAGGTATTTATAGGTATACATAATAAATAGTCGTTTTTATTAAAAATATCAATTTTAAAAACTGTTTCTAGAGATTAATTTCAATAATTCAAGTTATGTTATTAAAAAAACCGAATTACATAAATATTTATCATAAAAATTAAACATTTGAACAAACCTTTTATAATCCGAGTATTTACTTCGACCTTTTAAATTATAAAATTAATTCCTGTTTGTTTAACAATAATTTAGGGATATTTACAGAGGAAAAAATGTCGAAAGGGTCGAATATTTATAAAAAAATCCGAAAAAAATGAATTTGTCCTCTTTCAGGTATAACAAAGTCCCTTACGAATCTATTTCGAACGTTGCAGTGGATGCGAGAACGTTGTGTGTCATGGTTTTTGTGTAATTTCAGGTCTACGGGTACGAGGTATATCGACATGCCTCATAGACGCTCCAGAAAGTTCGCCTGAATCGTCGGAAGGACAACAACAACCGCCGCCACCTCCTCCTCCTCTTTCGCAAGGGGATCCGCCGTCTGAATCGCAGGTGCGTTGCCGTCGATTCAGACCGATCACATAACCTAACAATTTTGTTGTGAAAAGGGTGCGGGGCACTCTGCGGACGTGATTTTTTAATTGTTGTTGTGATTCGGGGGTACAAGATCTCGGCTTGTTTAGAAAAAAAAATCTATATATATATACGAGGTGCGAGAAAATTAGTAGTTATTACCTTCCAAGTTTTTCTTAGATGCCTCGAATAAATACTAAATCAAAAATAATCGTTACGCGACGTATTTTTGGTGGAAAAATTGTTTTTCCCAAGCGGAAAATTTATTGTTGATGACACGGATTTTATAAAATATTTTTTTGCAATCTTTTTTTTTTTCTTCATGAAATTGTGTTTTGGTTGTGGTGTTATTTTCTTTCAAATAAAATCTCGATACCAATTTTTTTTCTATTTTGAGTCTTTTTTTGTTTTATCTACAATTGCGCCATTGCCATAAAATAATTTATAGAATCTACAAAATTTTTTCCGAAAATTCGATTAATAAATTATTTTTAACAATTTATAATTTATTTTTTTACGAATTTTAAGGCTGATTTAATAGATCTCGATATATATATATATACCTCACACTGTACGATAGGTGGTAAAAACGCACTATGTTTTTTTTTGTTGAGTTAATAAGTAGAAAAAACTTGTGAAGGGCTAATTTCTATTTTTTTTTCTTTTTTTTTTTTGGAGTCTCATATAGCATTACTATAGTAATGCGTAACGTATTTTATAGAGAAAAGTGTCTTGTGTAACAAGAAAATTTTGAAAAAAAAAATAATTTATTGTGAAAATGTGATTTTTCTCTATTAAAAAAAAATTAAAAACACGCTGTTTTTGAGCGGTGGTGTGACTCACGCGTTTTATTATTTTCTTTTTTAGTTTACAGTTGATGTTGTTTACAAAAAAATTGTTGAATCGATTAAAAAATTAACGAAAATCGCGACAAAATATTCATTTTTAATTGAAACTTTCTACTGGAAATATCTCAAAAATCGTTTTTTTTTTTTAATTTGAATTGTTTTTCATTTGGAACTTTTCTTGTCTAAAATACTGTGGACATCGTTTTTTTCTAAAATGTTCCTGCTAAAAAACTTGTCTGAAACACCAAAAAATCATTTTTTTGTATCAAAATACCTGAAATCATTTTTCTGCGAAATACTTCGAGAAAAAAAATTTGCTTCAAATTTTTATGAAATATTTTTTCTAAAACTGTCTATTTAAAACATTTGAAAACCTTAATTGGCCGAAGCATGTTTATTTTCTGAAACTCAGAACCACAACATTTGTGTCTGAAACACGTAACATATTTATTTCTATCTATTTAAAAAGCATGTCAAAAACAAGATTATTTCATTTCAAATATTGTGAAGTTTCATTATTTACTGAAACACTTAGACAAACAAATGTATTAACACTACGAAAAAAATTATTTTGATTAAAATTCAGGGAAAACATTAGCTTTATATGTATAGTACAGTAAGAAAAATTGTAAGGGATCGAAATACCGTTAAATTTCAGTTTTATATTGAATTTTTCAATATTTCTCTATTCCTATATTAAATTAAAACAAAAAAATAATTTTAATTGAGAATTCACAGTTTTCGTTAATTTTTTATTTCGTATATTTTACTATGCTAAAAAATAAAAATTCTAGTCACCAGGTACTATCTGTTATTTATTTATTTAATGTTTTTTTTTTCTATATTTAAAAGTGGTCTTCTAGTCGAATAGTAGTTTCTACAGAAGAAACTATGTATTAAAAAAATAAATAAAAAATTTAAATACTCTGTAAAATAATGATATTGCAAACAAATACTAGCTATATATATATAAATATATGAAAAAAAAATTGTACTGTAACTTGTTATTACTTTATAGACTGCTAAAAAAATTGTTCTGATTTTTTTCTCCATTTTCTCTGTTTTATTATTATTACTAGTGCATTATAAATTATTATAGTTACAAATGAATCAAATAAAAATCTTTTATTTATGAATAGAAGTTTGTTTTTTTTAAACCTTGAAATCTACCTAAATAAGTTGTTTCATGTCAATGGGACAAGCTGTATATTTATTCGCCATATTAAATTCTATTTATGTCCAAACGCACGCACTACAATTGAATCAAATAAAAATATTTTATTTACAAACGAAAGTTTGGTTTATAAAAAAAATCTTGAAATCTAACTAAATAACTTAATTCATTTTGAAGGAACAAAATGTATATTTATTTGTCGTGTTAAATTCCATTTTCACGCAAATACACGGCGCTACATTTGAATTGAATAAAAATCCTTTATTTACAAATAAAAGTTTGGTTTAAAAAAAAAATCTTGAAATCTAACTAAATAATTTATTTCATTTTAATGCGACAAGTTGTATATGTATTCGGCATATTAAATTCTTTTTGTACAAAGGCACGGCGATACAAGTGGAAATAATTTGTTTCTACCCAAACGCACGCCGATACTGTCGTCCCTGACATTAAATCGTGTTATTTAAAAGTAAAATTAAAGAAAACTATGAAAATTGAAAATCAAATGTTTCCATACTATTGTATCACACCCCGTAAACACGTTTTATTGGTAATAATAATTTTGATTCGTCATAAAATGTATTTAAACAGTTATCAAAACGTACGTAATTATTTTTTGCCATAAATTAGTGTAAATATGCAAAACAGTATCGCAAATTTTTTTAATCTATTATCAGGTTAAAGTTAGTATAATATTTTAATTTTGTCATGTACAAATTAATATTACTTAGTATACAAATTTTATACAAAAAATAACATTTTGATACGCCACTGTTTGTCTAGTATTTCTGTTGTGTCCTTAGAAAACGGGCCACGTCATTATGCAGCTCGAACGCACTGTTGCCAAAACTGGGTTTTAAAAATAAATTACGTTTTATCAACAGCTCAACTCGATAATTAACTGTAACAACAAGTTAATTAACAAATAATTAAAATGTGTTTTCACGTATACATCGTCTATTTCAAGTTTTTTTTCATACAGAACCGTAGTATTATTTACAACGATAACGAAAACGTCAATAATTAGGATACTATTTGTTAAGTTATTCGCTACTACAACTTCATTTATGTAATTACGTATACTTATTTTTCTCTTTACTTCTAAAAATTTTGTTTTTTATTCATATATACTTATTTTATTAATTGTTAGTTAGTAAATATAAAATAGATATGGCAACGTTGCTATTTTCTTAATCGCCTGATATGAGATCGTCACTTCCACGAGAAACTAGCATTAAAAACATTCCATTTTGAGCAGTTGGAGAGATTAGAAGTGTTTAACTCGTTCGAATATAATATTTATATATATTTTTTGCTAAAATATTTTGATAATAACATTAATTTACTCTGTGATAAGAAAAACTTGTACCACTTAAAACAAACAATTATTAATAGGAAAGATTTAGTAGTTTCTTTTACCCTGTGATTATTTCTAAGATGATGGATATTGTACCAAAGAATAAGGTAAAATTAATTAATAAAAAATATATTTTTTGATAATTTCCGTATTTCAATAACGTCTGCGTAAAAATATCGATCTAGTTTCACTACAATTTGTCATTTGCCAATAGCAAACTCCCTATAAGATTTAATATCTTTTATATTAATATGTGATATTATGAGACCACCAATAATTCCTTATAAAATTTGTTTGGATTTATTTTTGAAGCCCGCTTCTGGAGACTGTTTCGAGATGAAAGAATTAACGGCGAGGATATGTAGAGATTACCTTCACGGTGCTTGGAAAAAGGTCACTGCTAACAATATCGGTTTCAAACATATCTGGTAAGTGAAAAAGTTTTAAAAATTTTCCTTAAAATTATCAATACAATATTTTATTTCGGGAAAAAAAATCTAATACATTGAAATGTTAAATAAACAATAATGAACTCTAGATTATTTGTTTTCAAATATTCCTTATCAAAATTATATTCTTAATAATAATAATACAAAAATTTTGTAGTTCTTATTAATACGTGTATACCTGGTGTATTAAAATTATACTTAATATAATTTCAAAAATAATTCATAATAGAAGTAAAGGCAAAGGTATAATTAAGTTATGTTAAAAATAATGAAAATTTGATAACAGTATAATCAGATAAATTTTATTTTATTGCAAATTTTATATATTACGTAAAATATCTATTTGGGTCAATGTTCTTGCAATAAACAAACATCTATTATCATTTTTTTGAATGACTCTCACCTTTACTACGAGCTTTGATTTCTTATCTATATTATTCCTGATAGATTATATAGTAAATGATAAGATAAAAGTGATCAATAAGTGTCGTAGTACTGTATTTGTACTATTAGAGGAGAAAGGCTTACTAATGATCTCTCATTCGTCATTTCCATGTTTTCCTCCTCTTATTTGCCAATCCCTGTCCCGAACACTTCTCAATTCTTCCCAAATTTCTATTAAAGATTTTTCCTAGGTTAATCTCTTCATCTTTCGGTCTTGGGTTTTCTTGTAACCTGGTGCTCCCAAGAGCTGTTTTTTTATCGAGCTCTGAATTTCCTATACCAAGGGCAAATCTAAAATATCCCTTACCCCATGTAAATGATTATATATTTGTTTTTTTTATGGGTTGTTGATGGTCAAAAGTCATTGTTCTATTAACATAAATCCAAAAATAACTAATATGTTTCTTCATTTCGTCAGTTTACTGTATATATTTTTCTTTTATTCGTTATCTGATATTTTTATACGACGTCGTGTCTGGAGAGTTATTTTTGGAAAACAGTAACCTTATAGTCTTATTTGAAACGTTAACATACTTTGGCATCCGACATCTTTTTCCAACACATTCCTCGTTTTACAGAATGAAAACTGATAAGACTAGTTTGAAAATAAACTTGTTTGCATTAAACATTTTAGGACAGATAAAAATGTTTGTACACAAAAAAGTAATAAAGATAAATATTACTAATAAATAATTCGGTGAAGGTTACAACATTTCATGTTGATTGATATCTTCTGATGTCTATTGACGTCGATTGAGATTGAATCACATCGAATCATGTATATTCAGGTGAATTGGCGTCTACTTTTGTCAGATATTGTCCATTAACATTCCATAGAAGATGATTGAGGTCGATTGTCACTTCATGTTGATTGATGTCTATTGGGGTGGAATCACATTGATTCCTCTATATTCAGGTGAATTGACGTCTACCTTTGTTAAATCTTGTCCATTAACAATCCATTGAAGCTGACTGAGGTCGATTCTGACTTCATGTTGATTGATGTTTTCTGATGTCTATTGACGTGGATTGAGATTGAATCACATCGATTCATGTATATTCAGGTAAATTGGCGTTTACTTTTGTCAGATCTTGTCCATTAACAGCCGATTAAGGTCGATTATCACTTATAGAACAGCAACATTAATTTCCAAAATTATCTTAATGCAGTTTATCAAAAGATAAATTTTGACGTGTGATTTAGCTTCTAATCTAGATAAATTCAGGTTGAAATGTGTTTTATTTGGTTTGGTTTTTCTAGTTGCGTAATAATTTATTATTCTTTTCCACAACTACTGGAATTTTAATTATTTGTTTTGATATTATATAAAAATTATGAATTAACCTTCACGAAATAGAGATATTATTTATTTGAGACGCAATTTAAATAAAACCTTTTCTTGGTATGCTGAAACATTAAAACGCGTAAACAATTTCATGGGAATATATATATAATATTTTGACAAAGATATCGCGCGTAATACAATGATAAAAACAGAGGCGTCGAATTACGTAGGAATTTAAAATAAGAGATGGAAAACGTACTTTGCTTCCTTGAAAACAGAAAAATACAATCTCCATCCCCCTTAATTTACGGGGATGTATTCATATCTAGTTAGCCTAAACCAGTTCCATGCATAAACAAAATATCGCGTTACCATAGCAGCGAACAATAAATTATTAGGAGTGTAAGGGTAAAGTTCGACGTCAAAAAAGTAAACTAGAGTTACGCAATAAATTAAAAGCAAAAAGATGTCCACCGAAATTGTGAAAATCGAAAAATTGGAGTATCGAGCCATCATCAAGTACTTACATATATACATCAAATATAGTATTTAAAAGGATTAAGAGGTAAGCAGATTTACGAAGATACCCTTGGTGATCAATGTCCTTCGTATGCGACCGTGAAAAATTGGACTGCAAGCTTCAAAAGAGGTAAATTTAATGAATCTCACCAAACGACGCTTCTGCTTATCGCAGACTGTCTGGCAGGAATATTTTAAAGGTATTGTGTACATACGCCTTCCGACAACTTCGGCCAACAGAAAGGCATTTATGTTTACGATTCGATGTTTTCATTGGTAAACAGTGGAGATGCTGAGTCCACGCGGACTGACGGCTTGTTAGCACCGCTAGTTTCGTTACTTAATACCAATACCTCGTATATTGTTTTGTCAACCAGAGAGATTTTTGTGTTAAATAGTGAATACGCGTTAATAAATTAATTAATACTGTATGTATTTTCTACATCGCTTAGTATGTAAATTATTTCGTATTTGTCGCAAGAAGAATACTTTGAGTTATAAAATGGCTTCCCTTTGTTATATAGTGGAGGTCTTTCTAACCATCTGTACCACGTATCTCTTCCTGGCGGCTTATTGACTGAATCCAAACAAGAAAACGAACCCAAAGACGTACTAATTCGAATTTACGGCCAAACTCATGGAGAAGGTGCTCTCGAGGCTCTAATTACCGAATCGGTCATCTTTACTTTATTATCTGAAAGGAATTTAGGTCCGAAATTACACGGCATCTTTCCAGGCGGAAGAATCGAACAGTACATCAATGCTAGACCACTTTTACTTGAAGAATTATCAGACGAAAGGTTGTCCGTACAAATAGCTAAAAAAATGGCGGCTATTCATTCGATGGAGGTAAGTTTTCGAATAGTTTGAATTAATTATATTTCTTTTCTAGATTTTTTTTTATCAAACGAGGAGGTAAAAAATATTTTCAATTTTTTTTAATTGGTTTATGTTCAGCCCATGGTTACGTTATTTCAGATGCTAATTTGGGTGTTGGAAATTAACGAATCTAATACTTTTTGTTTATTTTTTTTAAATAAAAAAAAAAGAATGTTGGTTAAAATGTAATGATTCGTTAATATCCGACTAATTTCGCTAAAGAACGTTTCAAATATAGATATTAAATTCCCTTAAAAAAATTAGAATATCATTGATTATTAAACTACGAATTTTTACTTTTTATTTATTTCACAGTTTTTCTTGCTAAATCCTCATGATTTTGGGTCTTTTTTCGGTCTTTATTCAAATATATTTTGACTGCAATGAACTACGTGTCTTTCAAATCAAGTGATCTCTTATTTTTATTTCTTTCATCGATTATTTTCATAAAGATAATTGGATACTATTTATTTGTCGTTTTTTTGAAATAAGTCGAAATTTGACAAATTTATTAATAAAAATATTTGTCTATATTTGAAACGGACTTTTTTTCATTATTTTTAACAAATCTAGAAACAATTTAATAAAGAATCGGTCAAAGATCATCAGTAAAACTATGAATGAATTTTTGATTATGGTAAATGAAGAAAAGAGTTTCTGAAAATTTTCTTTACGTAAGATTCGTATTACAAAAAATATCATAATGACAGAAATTTGATAATAAATTCGTCAGGCTGCAGCTTAAATGTAGTAGACCTACAGGGTGTTAGAAAATTCACCAAAAAATAACGATTTCTTTATTTTTAAATATTTTTTTGATTTATTTTCATATTTTATAAATTTTTCGTCAATAATAGTTTTTTTTCCGAGTAACTTCTCGTACACATTTTCACAAAAATTTAGTAGGATTTGAAATAAAAATGTTTTTCTATTTTTGTTTCATAACTTCTTTCTTTTTGTTATATAACTCGCTTTGTATGATCACGAGATTGATGTGGTGTTTTTTCTATGATACTACCAACGTTTCTCTTACAATTTTTTTGTATTACAACGTTGCCATTCATTCCTCAACTGTAGGTACTATGAATTTCTCTGTGGTTATTTTTCAAAAAAAAAAAAAAAAATGTACGCCAAATTTAACCCAGTGTATTTTTCACAAATTTGAAACGGGGGGAATCCAATATCAACTGTCAGTTATATACTCTTTTCCTCAATGGATTCATGTCAAAAATATTTCGATATCTCCAGTAGCTTCGGAAATATAGAATTTTTTATACAAGCATGTCAATTTTTTTTGTTAATTTCTGGATTTTTTTAACATAATAGTTGGAAATGCACGTTTTTAGCGAAAGTATGCGAAATCTATGGAATTTTGTATATAGTTTTCCGAAACCTAACCTAACCCAAAAATCACGCTAGTTTTGGGATCAAATGTCTAGTTTTCCGGAAAATCGTAAATTTTCCTCAATTTTCTGCCTCTAATAATTCTTTTTCTGACATACAATTCACGTGACTTCCTTAATTTTTCGTCTATAATAATTTTTACTTTGAGCAACTAATATTTTTTTCGTACCCCTCGTGTCAAAAAACCCTTTTCCACAGAAATTTGACATTTGAAATCTGCAAGAATTTTTTTTTACTTCCTGATATAAAATTTTGGTTCATAACTTCTAACTTTGTTATATAACTCGCTTTATATGACCACGAGAGGGCGTTTCTCTTACATTTTTTTTGTATTACAACGTTGCCATTCTTCAACTGGAGTAATCCAATATCAAATGTCGGTAAGATACTCGTTTCATGTCAAAAATATATCGATATCTCGAGTGGTTTTGGAAATATGGAATTTTTTATACAAGCATGTCAATTTTTATTGAAAGTATGTGAAAAACTATGAAATTTTATATATTTTTGACCGAAAAAATGTCTAGTTTCCCGGAAAATCTAATTTTTGTGACTTCCTTAATATTTCATCTATAATAATTTTTTTTCCTAGCAACTTTTTTTCAAAATATTATCCATTTTTGTTAGAAGAGTAAGGAATTTTTTATAGTTTGAATCGTTGTTAATACAACAAAGAAATATAAATACAATAAGAGATAAGGAAAAAAAAAACTCCATCCGAACATCTTATTTATATAAAAGCCATCGAACTTTCGAATGGAAAATAATCATTGCTCCTCATTTTAACGGAATACTGGGTGTGGTATATTTACGTTTGATACAAATTGGAACATTTCAGATCACATTGTTCAATATTATAATTGTAGTTCAATAAACTTGTTAGTTTTTTCTCATAATTATTTTTAATTAACTAATTTCTTTCTTCAATTTACTATAAAAATAAAGCGAATGCTTTTTAAATTTTGTTTGATTGATGAATAGGGTAATTGTGCCTAACTTATGGGGATATTTAAAATCTAAAAAAGAAATTGATAAAAAAACCCCTGAGGTCACACAAAATGTTGTACGAGAATTCAACAATCGCCTCGGCTATTGTCAAAAAGTGAATGGTGATCATTTTGATCAATCACTTCGGAATTATTTATTCTAACTTCGAGTTTTTGAAGAAATTAGTTTGTTATCGACCTTATTCGAGAAATTCAATCATTACTGCTTCAGGTCATGCGATCCTGCCAACGCGAGCCTTGAGTCTCTCTATCCATCCCTGTACCAGAGATTCATGTCCGTCCCATCCTCCAGATACTTGCTCCACATTTAAGGTTAACAATAATTTTCTCGTCTGATCCAATTTCTAGTAACTTATCTAATTGGAAAATTTTCGTTCCTACCCCTAACAGAATTGACATATTGAAGTTATTTCATGACAATAAATTAAGTGCTCATTTGGGCATACCTAAAACTGATTCTCATAACTGAGAAGTTCTGTATATCGCCAAGTGAATAAATGCTCAGTTTGTGCTTCTTGTAAAACCCAAAATTTGCCTAAGGCTGGTGTTATAAGTCAACAAAAAAATTTTGAAAAAAATATATTTATTGATCTTCTCTTATCTCCGTATATTTTCCCAGCGATGATTAATAATTTCGATACACTTTTTATAACAATCGTCAAGCTCCTACAAATAGCCATTAACTGCCGACATCACCTCTTTGTTTGGAAAATCTTTGGCAACTGTGCTTTTCTTTCAAGACTGAGAACAGAAAATAATCTTTTGCTAGAAAGTATTCGTTAAAAGGCAATCGAATCGTTATTATACGCCGTTATTTATACAGATGCACTTAATTGTAGTCTACTTGGAATTTAGAAAACAATCATTAACGTTAAATTGCTACAACTGAATATTAAATTATAAAACGTAAATAGACGAGTAAAATGTTCCTGCCTGTAAGGGGGTTTGGTTTAAAGAGAGTATCACACGTGAACTGAGTTCATTTTGCACCACATTCGTTTTTTTTCTGGAAAACAAATACCATAAAGGAAAATTAAATTTTTTGCAAATAAAATATAATAAAAAAAATCTTTGCAATTCCAAAGTATCTTTATAAATAATAATGGTAGTCAGAATCGTCTGAATTAGAGTCATCATTTGATTAAATTATTGAGGGTTGTAAATAGAGTGATACACAGTTTTTCCAAAGCTCTTGGCGGTCTGCTACTAGAACTTTCTTTACGAGATCAACTACTTCTTTACTCAGTTCTGGACACTGATCAAATCTTCATTCGCCTATGGTCTAAAGAACGCCATATTTCTATTTATTTAAAGAAATGTATGAATTAAATGAATCTCACCAAACGACGCCACTGCTTATCGCAGATTGTCTGGCGGGCATATTCGTTCCAACATATTCTTATTTCTTAATTTGGTATGCGTGCCGTGCGTATTTATGAAATATTAATTGTTCCCCGTATAACAATCTTCTGCAATTGATATTGGAAAAAACTATACATTGCCAAGCGCTGGCGTAGTCACCCTATTTCTTATTACGACGTGTTGTTTTAATAATAAACTTACTTTTTTTCCTTGTATATGTTGCTAAACAAAACGAAAAAGTTGTAATTATTTAATGTAAAATAATTTCTATTCAGTTGATTAGATCATTTATTTAGAAAGTTTTGCTTGATGATCTGACCTATGACATGAACGTGTCTAATAGAGGAAAAACCATGTGCTGACATATTTTGTTACCATTCTATCACACATATGTGGTATGTGATTGTTATGTTCTAGCAAAAATTGAATTGCGACACACATTGCGTGCCAATGGCGTGCCCTAAAGGCGGCCCTACGGGCTGAAAAATTCTATGGGATCCGTACAACCGTAGGGAAAATCATCATTAATAATGATTAAAAACAACATGTTTTTTGCTTATTTGTCACGGTTTATTTTTCATTATAAGGTATAAACAGTGTTCATTTCCTTGTCATTGTTTTTATTTTTTGCTTTTTCATTTCATTATTTTTTTTTTATACCTTAAACAAATGTTTTTGAAACTTTCTTGATTTTACTAATTACATCGTGGTAAACTGCTCACACTTTAATTATAACGAAACATTTACATTAATTTCATCATTTCTTTATTTTAATCGAATAATTATTTGTATAACGATAATAAAATTATTTAATACCTCCAATAAATTAATTTTATCTATACAGAATTATCTTTTATAACTAGACCTTGCCGAATCATTTTTTTATGTACACTCAGCATCGTTATCGAGAAGTTGTGTGAGCATTTTACAGCTTATCAAAATCATTAATTTGATAAAAACAGGGAGGAAATTTTTCTGTTGTTTACAATTTTATTTCAACGATTTATTAATTTTATTAATTTCCGGTTGGTTTCTGATCAATATCGATATAAAAATCAAGGTTTTGAATATTATTTAGTTGCGGTTAATCATCCTTCGATTTGCTTTTAACATTTATAAATCTATAATTTAATGAAAATAATTATGAAACTCGACCTACAAATCTTTAATTTTCATCTTAGGATTTCCAACAGATATATTTTTTTTCTCTCAATTAGGTTATCACTATATTAAATAAATATTATTAAAAGGGTCCTCTAGTTCCTCGGCTGTTTTTTTATTGCATTTTCAATATTTTTTTTTATGGGTAGACCATTGAAATGATCAAGTCAAAATATATGATGGAGTAAAAGTTATAATGGTCGACATGAAGACATCAAGTAAAAGTGGGGCTCGACAGTGACCAAAAATGCGGATGTTCTGCTTATCCGAAATCAAAAAAGTAAACGACATTATAATCTTCATATTTAAGAGTAGGAATTGAACTATAGGGAATTCTAAATTACAAAAACTTAATTTTTTATATACACCTTTGAAAATTTTTATCACGTTTGTCGCTCGTACAAAAATAAACTATCGAAGATATCATAGTTAAGTCGATGGTTTATAACATTAAAAATGCTGTACAAATTTGAACAAGATCGGTCCAGTAGTTGGTACCTGAAGTACCTTGCCCAACCAAGAAAACACAATCATTTTGGAAAAAAAATATTTTTCAACGTAATATCCTGTTAATTTTTCCACTGATGTTCAATAACTAAGCTGGAATTTCTGGAACCGTTGAGGATATTCATAGTGAATAGACTGTTTACACCAACACTCACACTATTACACTATATGACGCGCGTTTCGATAACCAAATAATCGTCTTCAGAGACAGTTTACCTTCAGTCTTGTCGAAACGAGCGTTAGACAATGCAATTATGAATGTTGGTGTAGTTGTAGTAAAAACAGTGTATACACAATGTTCAATAACTTTTTCGTAATAAGAATCGTCAAGCTCCTCAAAATAGCCATTAACTGCCGACATCACCTCTGCAAAATCTTTGACAACCGAACCATTTTTTCAAGTATGAGAACAGAAAATAATCCGAGGGGGCTGAATCTGGCAAATAAAGTGTATGAGGTAGCAATTCAAACATTACTTCATTAATTTTGGTCATTGCAATAACGGATGTTGTCTTGATGAAACAACACTTCCTTCTTAGCCAAATGCGGCCGTTTTTGCTTGATTTCTTCGCTCAAATATTGCTATTAGTTTGCATAATACTTGTTTTTCCTTTTTCAAAATATTCAATGAAAATTATCCCACCCGCATCCCAAAAAATGACCTTTCCTGCAGATGTCTTTTTTTCTACAAAGTACTCCCTTTTCAGTCCTCTGTTTTGATTGTTCTTTTGGGATGTGAAATGAAGAACACACGTTTCATCCATGGTTATGAAAATCCGGCTTCATTTCTGTGAAATATTGCTAAACACTCGATGGAAACATCATTTTTGTTCCATTGCGTTCCAAACGCGGCATTTATCTTGCGCACAGCATTATCTAAATTTTCAATCAATCAACATTTCCGGAGTGTTCCCTTCATTCAATATTTTACTCTGGATAACAAAGGAGCAGCCTCACCCAGAGTAGAATCTATTTCATCTTTAATACTAGTTGGGCTAGTTACAATTGATGGCTGCTAAACGAATACTAAACAACGTGGCGTCTTCAAACTTGAAACATATGCTGTATATATTGTGTATTTTCTAATACAGTAACTACCGCCATCTTTAGGTCATGCCAGGTACTTCCGTGACTATCCTTGTATAGTACGCTTCGCAACTGCCACAGCTAATTTGAACCACGGCGTCTTACTCATAATTTGGAAGCGTGTTTCAATAGTCTCTATTCCCCTTTACTCAGTCCTAATTCACGAAAGGTTAAAGTCATAGATGAACCATATCCTATAGACAGCTAACTCGAGTTCCCGTTTCAGCCCCATCTCTTGGTTCATGACCAGTACTAAACTTACATGAAATGACAGTTTCCTCTCTGCTTTTGGCGGGATACTTCAAATTCAAATCTCTCGACCAGTTATTTTTCGAAACAATTCAGTGGAGTTGTATCAACCAAAACGATCACGATCGTTGGTCTTAAATATACTTCCTTTTATAATTATGCGGTGAATGGGGCTTCATAAATAAAACAAAAAAAAATCAGCCGAACAATTTTTTTATTCGTGTTCAGTTTGTTGCTTATGTGTCACTGAATGCGACCATTAGTCAACGCCTCTCGGCTTTCGGAACAGCCCGGCGCGCTCTCCGTTCCAGGTTCGTAATTTGAGAACCCCTTCGAATATCGAAAAATACACATTTTCTACGCATGTTGTAGATGTGATTTATGAAAAAAAAATCGATTTTTTCGACTCGAGAAACTAGAGGAACCCCTCAATTAAGATAAAATACAAGCCACGGAAATTACGTTCCAATCATTAATCATTATCCAAACAAGTAAATTTCCTTCTAATTTTTATCTACATCATAATTTTTTCTACAATTTTCAGTATCATACTACAGGTACATTAAAATTTCAGACGCTTTAAACAGTCCATAAATTGTTGAGAGTATCTAATAATTTTTATACGTTTTCGTTTCCTCGTATAATATTCGCGATTCCTCCATACACTTTATACAAATTTATCAGATCCCCAAATATGAAAAATATTTTATAAGTCGGTAATTTTAAAATTTTCACACTTTTCAAGGTTGTAAATGGAACAGAAAAGTATGCAAGCAATTTCTAAATATTATTTCTCGACGTGTTCATAAATGTCATTTTTTTTTCTAAAAAGACATTTTCAGTGGTACTTACTAACTATTTAGGTGTCCAACACCCAAGATATCATCATCATTGCCCCCATTAATATATTTTAGCGACAAATAGGTATTAAACTTGAATAAATCAGATTTTTATGAAAAATTCTGATTGCGTTTTGTAAAAAATAATATGTGGTGTATTAAAAGCACGTTCGGAAATATATTGCTTCTACTACTAAATTCACAGACCTAATAACACAAGATCCAAAATACCTCATTGGTAAAATGCATCTGAAGGCGATCGAACATTGTTAGTGACCAAGTAATGAGTGCAAAAACGAGAGGACTATCCTTGTCAGCTTAAAGTTGCTTTCCGGCAACGACAACGCTGCAAAATGCGTACCTTCTTATGCCGCCAGTATTGTACTGATTATCGACCAATTTCTCCTTAAATAAAACATTTTTTGTAATATTTGGTTAGAACTAAGGAAATAATCTTTATGTCGAGAATAGACTATGGGGGATAAATATGGCCGTGATGTGGAGGATCCAGGATGATACTTTCCAGTAGCTCTTCTATCTTCCTCTTGTTGTCCAATAGGTAGTCGACGTTCACCTTGAAGGCGTTTTGAATGACGTCATGGCATGCAAAACAAAACCGTTGGTGATATTCATACTGAACACACTGTTTACACTACCACAGCACCAACAATCACGATAACACTGTGAGGCGCCGAAACTTCTAGAATATTCAAAATTCCAACGTGCTTCAACTCGTGAATCTAATTCTTCTGTTCATAATCCCGACCGCGGAAACCTTTCCGAACATTAAAAAAATAGACTATAATAAGTGGCTCCTCTTCTTTCTTTGCTATGATTCTTTTCGGTGTCTGCACTACTTCTAGTTGCTCTTTTGTATTCCTCGTCTTCAGTATCTGCAACTTTCTCTCCTTGATTGTCGTGAGAAGTTTACCCATTTACTGTAGGACCTCTATGTTTGTCTTATGTTCCGTCCAAGATATCCGCAGCATCCGTACAGAAGAACAGAAAATATGTAACAGCGAAGCATTCTGGTCCGGAGTTCCAGGCCGAGGTTGCGGTTTGCCAGAAGTGTCCTCATGTTGTTCAGAGTTTTCCGCGCTTGCTCAATTCTTGATCTAATTTCGAGTTTTGGGTCGCATTGCTGGTTGACGAGCGTGTCCAGGTAGAGATGGCACTTGTTCAATGATCTCTCCATGGAGTCTTCGAGTGGCGTTTCTTTGCATTTGAAAAAACCAATAATTTGGTCTTGGACGTATTCATATAAAGGCCGAATTGCTCGCTATATTCTACAATAACGTCCATAAGAGATTGAAGATCTGGTAGGCTACAGGTCACTACCAAGGTATCATCTACGTAACGAAGATTATTTATAATGTTTCCATTGATCTTTATAGGTGCAGTTATAGTATCTAACCATCGTTTTCTATGTTCTTTAGTTTATGTTTTGAACGACGTAATTCGATAAAAACTGACAGTATCCCTTTCAGATCTACTTCCACGCTTTATCACCTCTCAAAATGTAGGCATAGTAAAGAACTTTTTGATCCACATGAGATTGGCAGATTAAATAAAAGTTTGGATGTAAACAATTTGGTCTCTTGTGTTATTAGGTCTGTGACTAAATACCATTTTTCAATTATTTCCATTTATATATGTGGCGGACCGGTTATCCGGTCAGTGTGATACGACCTTAAGCGATTTAATAAATCACGCACTGTTTTTTTTTTCATCTTTTAAACGTTTTTAATATCTTGAGTATATTAAATTATTTTTAATAACGTAGATTAATTTATATATGGTGAAAAAATAGTGACTATGTATACATAATTTTATTTAAAAATATTATTCCAAAATTGTTGCGATATTATCGTTTTTTCTTTCGACACGAGAAGTATACATAGTCAAAATTTGAAAATTTATTAAAGAATCAAGAAATTTTCTATTAAAATAAAATTTTTGAAATCACCACATCGCCCATGGGTTCAAAAACATATTAAAATGAATGGCGAATGACAATTTTTTGCAGAAAACATATTGTTTCAGCTAAAATATTTTTTTAGGAAAACAGACAGTTCAATAATTGCTGTAAATATTTTCAGGTTCCGTTACATAAAGCGCCTGAATGGCTATGGAATACTCTCGATAGATGGTTGTGCACGTTCGATACCATGCAACTTAACAACATGCCACAATCGATTAAAATACTTTTAGAAAAAACTAATTTGAAAAGCGAATGCGACTGGTTGAAAACGAAATTAGAAGCAGAAGATAGTCCTGTCGTTTTTTGCCATAACGATTTTCAGGAAGGAAATATACTCCTTCCCATAGAATCCGATAAACAAAATAACAACGATGAAGAACCCAGGCTAGTTATTATTGGTGAGTGTCGAGATATTACACTACCGGTCAAAAGTTTTTGCTCACCTCACAATCCAATCATTAAATTTCAAAATAATACACTTTTCAAAATTTTTCTTTATACGAGGATATGTTGATATTTTATCGATTAGTGTCTATTCTTCAATTATAAATTATTTTTTCGGTGTTTATGATTGTAGTTTAGTCCCAGTGGGACACAAAAACGTGCTGTGATTTATACTTTTGGACCAAGACATCTTTTTGTGAAGTTTTCAAAAATTCATTTTTAAAATTGGTAAAACCAAATAACTAACAGTTGAAATACGTTCAATAATAGCAATAGTTTAGGCAAAAGAAACCGTACCTTTGCACCGAATTAGAAGTATCTTCACTTACCATTAAAAATTTTCGTCCACCAGGAGCTTTGGCGATAGGGAATGTTCAGGGTGGTATCGAAAAACCATAATTGATCAGATAGCAGCTCAGATCCATGAATCTGGGGATCTGCCTTTGAGTACTTCTACAGTGAAAAACTGGTGTTTTTGTAAGGGTGGCAATGAAGAAACTTTTTTGTAAACGTCAAAATAAAATTAAGAGTACGCAAGTGGTCTAAAGAACATTGAACGAAAGAAAAGTAGGAGACAATTTGATGCAGTGATGAATGAAAGTTTGAAGCTTCTAGCTCCAGTAGGAACATTTTTTTCCATAGGTGAAAAAAAGAACAGTTAGATAGATAGATAATTCCAACTGCAATACACAGCGTATGCTCGGTGTTGGTTTGGAGATGTTTTAGAGGAAGGACGACTGGAGACTTGGAAAAAAAGATTTTGATGAAAGAAACAATGTAGTACGTTCTGGCCAACGTCTAATCAGCAGAAAAATCATCTTCCAGCATTACAACGATCCCAAACATTCCTCGAAGTTGTACAAAGAATATTTGGTAGAAAGAAGGTACTTAAAATAATTATTCATAATAATTCCATTCTACATATTTGGAATATTCAGAGAAAAGATTATTTGTCGAAATTGTTACAGAGAATGCCAAAATTGTTCACTGAAATAATAAAATCAAAAGGGAGTTACATCGATGAATCAAACATTTTAAATTACAGACTGTAGTTTTATTAATATTTATATTCTTATATGAATTGGAACGGAAGTCTTTGCCAGCTAGATTATAAATGTTTTAGTAGTGGGAATATGACAAAAGACATATTGTACTAATCCTAATATATTCCGAGCTTTCGAATACTTATCTATTAATTGTCTGAGAAATAATTAGTCAAGATTCGCAGCGTTTTAAACTTGACTATTTCTTTTAAAAAACTTTAAATTCGTCGATGTCAAAAATCGATATTCAAATTGACACAGATTAATGTTATTGATAATTTATAACAAATCATTTTGTACATTGATTTTTGACATCGATGAATTTAATGTTTTTTAAAGAGATAATCAATTTTAAAACGCCGCAATTTTTTACCAATTATTTCCCAGACGATGAATAAATAAGTATAAGCTCGCAATATATCAGAGTTAGTACAGTTTGGTAATATATTCCAATGTTTAAAATATCAAAATCGATCGTATTTTTATTTGTTATGTATGATGTAAACTATAGTTGGGGAAAAAAAACTTTTGATATGTAGTATACTTATTAGAATGTTATTTAAAACTCACAACGAAAGTGTAAACATTTCTTCAGAAGTAGGTTTTTGTTTATTTCCATTGGTTATTCCTCATTATAAATGTTTTTTTTTTAATTATTCGATTACTAGACATCATTATCATATTTTGAAATAAATGAGCGGAAAAACATCGTTAAAATTATTTTCATTTGGTGTGTAGTGATAAATATTGTTTGTTATAATGAACTTAAACTCGAATGAATTCTCAAGTCAGTAATTTCATTAAATATATATATATATTTAAATATATATAATATATATATATATATATATATATATGTATGTATTTTGAAATTGAAATTTTTGCAAAAACTGGAAACATTTTTATGTTTTGTTTCAACTTACGAAAAATACTGAGTGAGTTGAGAAAAAAATAACTAAATTATATGGACAAAAGACAAAGGGAATCCTGAAATAATTTTAAATATTTTTTTTAATTACTCTGCACCAATACCTAGAAGATATTATCTACAACACTCTACACCTTATTATTTTGATTTCATAAAACCTAGACTCCTTCCAAAAGCAATTGTTTGTGGGTTCTTGTGTCCCACTTTCCTAGGTGCTAGTGCTACTTTTTGGAGATACTTAAACCTTTTAGTGAAATGGGTAGGACATTCGCAGAGTAGATGTTCTGCTGTTTCAACGGCTTACTCACAGTCGTCCTCTGTCATGCCCATTATCCAATGCGGTATTTGACAAAGCACTTACCTGTCAGAAGACCGACTAACAGTTTCATGTCGTTTCTGGTCATCACGACTTCTTAGCTGATATGGTTATGAAACTTTTGGGGTTACCTTATGCCTGGAGTGTTTTTCTAGTAAGGCTCCGTCTGATTCTGTAGCAATTTGTTCAGTTCGTTATTGATGTGCAATCTCGTGGGGCCACAGTAGGGTTTTGAACAGTTTTTTGCAAAAGGCTGTCTACTTCCTCATTTCCTGGTAGGCCTTGATGGCCTGGAAGCCGTATGAGGATTACTTTGTTTTCTCATATCCCATAAAAGTAAAAGAGAACATCCCATAAAAGTTGGGATGTTCTCTCAATAGCTTTCAGGACCTTTAAGGCCACTTCTGCTTTTTAGAGAGGTTTTCTATATAAACACTCCTGAGTGCAGTTGTTTATTGCTAGCAATTCTACCTGAAAAACGGTTAATGTTGTTCCTAGAGGTATAAGATTTTTGTTCAGAAACGTCCAGTCCAGTTCCTTACGCTAGCTTCGAATTATTTCTGTATACATTCGAGCTTGCGGAAGATCTTTGTCTAACATGCTATGCATTTGGTCCATTGGTTTGTCACGACTTTATTAGCTCTGAAATCCTTAGGTGATGTATCAGATTTCCTGGCTCTAGTTTTACTGTCTGGAGTAGCCTGTGGGCGTCGCTAAATGTTCAGTAGAGGCAGGTTCAGTAGCGCCTCTAATGCTGTTGTAGGACAGGTTGACATTGACTCTGTAATACCTAAATAGAATATTGTTAAGTTTTTTTTAAACAGTTTTCGATCACCAAACAAGCGCTGCATATGTGATCAAGGTTTTGATGACTGTTTGGTATGTCCAGAATACCATTTGAGGTTTTAGGCCCCATGCCTTGCCAATAAGCTTGTGACAAATTCATATAACCACAGTAGCTTTTGCAATTACCTTGTGGAGGGGATTGTTCCAATTAAGTGTTTTATCAAGGATGACTCGTAGATATTTAGCTTCATTGGAAAGTATTGATTTAGTTTCATTAAAGATAGGTGCGCTCATATATGCCTTCCTTCTCCTTGTAAATGAGTCTATTGATGTTTTACTGGGGTTGATCGAGAGTTACTCTTCATCACCCCAGATTTTGATTGTGTTTAGGGCCGTTTGCATTCAGATCATCCACATAGCATAGAACTGTAAATTCAACTCTACTAGTTCTACTGAGGATTTTATCCACTACCAATGACCATAGTAGAGGTTATAGGACTCCGTCTTGCTGACAGCCCTTTACTGTACTAGCGGTGGAAGTGTTTTCGTTCATTTGTGTTGCTTTGTAAAATATGCATAAAATAATGTCCTTTAACAATTTTTTGTCATGAAAATGTTTAAAATCTTAGTTCTCAAACAAAAGCATCAAATTCCTGAGGACAGTAGAGGCGACAAAAGATAAATGGCGTACTGGAGGCTAATCGGCAAATCCGCCCCTAACAACTAGGCAATGTAGTGGTTGACTTGCCTTTTTTTTTGCTGTGGAATGACTTTTTTGCGAGAGCGGTACTTCTGAGGTATGGCTTTTTCCATAGATTTTAAGAAAAAAGAGGTGATCTTGATCTTCTGGTCTCCAGTCCGTTTTAGGTATAAATACTAATTTTGCCTCTAGCCGTTTTGTGGGTATATAACCTACAATCAAAAAGATTCTGAAGGTATTTCTTTATTATTTCAAAGCTTTTTTGCACCGTGGCTGCCATCTTTGCTAGGTGATTTATAGGGGTTGAAGCTCCCAATCGCCCACTTGCTAATGTTTATTGAAAAGATTATTTGTTCCAGAATTATGCTTCTCCTGTTAAGAACATTCATTCCTTCTCTCAGTAAGTTCAGGTTTTCAGCATTTTTATTGACTTCTAAGCCGGGAAAGTGAGTCTTTGAAAGTATCTTTACACTTTTTGCCCATTGTTGCCGCATTTCTCGTTTGGTTTTTCAAATAAGTTTTGGCTAAGACTTTTTCAATATAAAACAAGAATCATAATGTGAAAAATTAATTAATGTCTTTTTTTATGTTAGATTTCGAATATTGTTCGTACAACTACAGATCGTTTGATATAGCAAACCATTTTGCCGAATGGGTATACGATTACAAATACCCCAAACATCCATTCTTCGAAGAAGATTGGAATAGATATCCGACAGAAAAACAACGATTGAGCTTCATTAGAGCCTATTTGCGCGAAATCGGTTCGCGAGAAAATCCCAAAAAAGTTTTAAGGGAAGTCGAAGTTTTCACTATGGCTTCTCATTTATTTTGGGGAGTATGGGCGCTAATAAACGCCGAAACATCCAACATCCCCTTCGGTTATTGGGTGAGTATATTCTATTAATATTAATAATTATTTTGTGATTAATTTTTTTTTATTGTAGGAATATGCGAATTGTAGATTGTCCAGTTACTTTCAGTTGAAGCAGAAGTTGTCGAGTAAATTCCAACAAAAAAGGAAAATGGACGATTAAATTTAGATAAAATAGAATATCGTTTTGTTAGTGGGAAGAAATTTTCGAAGAAAAAAAATCGTAACTGTGATTCTATGAAGAAAGAAATTGAGAAGCGGAATTTTTTATTGAAGATAATAAAATCACAATTGAATTAAATCCAGCACCTCTATCGATGTTATATCTGACAGAGTAACCCAAAATGGTCTTTTACTGAGATTTTTGGTGCCGAAAATTTTTTTCCAATTTAATTCATACGGGGGACGTTGAAGAAATTCTCTTTATTATAATCTGAAGTGAACCAATGGAATTTTGTGATATGAAATATTTTTTTGCCATATTTTTGGATTACTCTGTAAAATTATGAGATGGAATACTGGTTAGACTTAATTGAATATTTGTTTTTATATTTTTTTATTGTTATATATTTTTTTAGTTATTAAATTTTCTTAGATCTTGATGAAATGTGCTTATTGTTTTCGAGACTGAATTTTATTTAAGGAAAATATATGTTTATATATAAATATATGTGTGTAAATAAAAGGAATTAAAATGCATATATTTGCATTACATTATTAAACATGTCTTTTTTTTAATATTTATTTAACTTTAACAAAATTTGATTCAATAATTTTTTTTTCGGATATAAATAAATGGAATAACGAATTATCTTTTATTTCTTATTTCTTAAACCTTTTATATTTGTTTATATTTCTAAATCGTCTTGATTTTAGGTCTTCTCGGATTTGTATTAGCTTTTAAGACAGGTAAAAATTTGACGTATCGACTACTTTCAGTTTTTATCAAATTATTATTATTATCTTTTAATCTTTATCTACATAAAAAAATTAAAATAATATTGTATTAGCAATTAGTTTTGGAGTTACCCCTGTAACATATACTATGGAATTGGGAAACTAATTTGAGCAAATTTCGAGATTTTTATAAGAAAAATTTGTATTTATCACAATTTTCAAAAGTTTAAAATGATTGATTGATTGATTTTTTAGTATAAAATTGAAAAAAAAAATGATGCTAAAAAATCAATTAGAAATTTTACTTGAAATCGATAGCATGATTAAATACAACGCCTTTCAATTAGATGGTGCTGAAGTATAGAAATACACTAAAAAATTGAAACTTCAAATATTTATCTCTTTCAAAAATTATTAAAAAAACCAATTTTACAACAGAAACAACCTGAAACCAAAAACCTTTACAAGCATAAGAATTAAATTCCTTACAAAAACCAAAAAAGAGTGGCAATGGTTAAACATTATTGTAAGGTGTAAAAAGTTAGCCATAAAATCCTAAGTGTATTACAATATTACATCTTTGAATTAGATGGTACTAAAGTTCCATTGATTTTTTCAAATATGACTTTGGAAGTATCGGAAACTGTATTAACAATAATCGTTTAACAGTGAATGGTTTGCTTTTAAATTTTTAAATTAAAACAAACAAAAACAAAATTTTTTTATAAAAAAAGATGGAGAAAATGGTTAAAAATGATTTTAACATACATTGAAATGAATTGGATTTGTACATTTTTTCTTAAAATTGAAAATATAATGAAATACAAGTATAGAATAGTGCGCAAAGTTTATATAACTGACAGTTTTTGAATTCGATTATTTGTATAATCGATTATTTTAAACAGTAGAATCCATTTGACTTCGATGATATGAAATGCTTATTTATAATTCTGGAACTGAATATTTCACGAAAGATTTAGAAAAACTATAAATATGGAAAAAATGGTTTTGAAGCATTTCTCAAAAAATCGATAGTGTATTAAAATACATCTTTGAATAAGATTGTGCTGAAGTATGATTTTTCAAACATGGTTTTAAAAAACTTAAGTATTTAAAACTGTATCCCGAATAATACTTTGAAAGTGAATAATTTCCTATTAAATTGATAGTTTTTATTGGTTTAAGACTTTCGGTTTAGATGGCGCAAGTATAGAAATTCGTAATACAAAAACTGAATTTTTGTATTACGAATGGAAAAAGTGAGGATGGTTGAAAATTATTTCAACATGCATTAAAATGAATTGGATATGGACGGTTTTTCTTAAAATTGATAATGCAATAAAATACAACAAATACAAGTAGTGCGCAAAATCTACATGACTTTGAGTTCTCAAAATCGATTATTCGTATAATCGATTATTTTAAACAGTTGAATCCGTTTGAGTTCAATGGCATTAAAATACTCATTTATAAGTATGAAACTGAATATCTCTCAAAAAGGTTTAAAAAGCTATAAATATGAAAAAAATGGTTTTGAAGCGAGTAGAATCGATTGAAAGTTAACAGTTGGTCATAAAACCAAAAGTGTATTAAAATACGACATCTTTGACTTAGATTGTGCTGAAGTATAATCGATTTTTTTCCAATAGACTTTGAAAGTATTGAAGACTGTATCACGAATAATCGTTAAATAGTGAATGGTTTCCTTTTAAATCAATAGTTTGTAGTAATTTACAACCTTTTATTTCGATGACGTTAAAGTATAGGAATTCGTTACACAAAAACTGAATTTTTTTATAAAAACGATAAAAAAAGAGTGAAAATGGTTTGAATGTGGACACATATTTTCTCAAAATCGATAATGTGATGAAATACAACGTATAGGATTTGGGATGACAGGTCACAGAATGAAAACTTTTTTGACATTGACAGTTCTTAAAATCGATTATTTTTAGGAGTACAATGCATTTAGATAGAAATAACTACACCTATTTATAAGTCTGTAACTGAATATTTTACAAATTATTTAGAAAAATATTAAAAAATGGTTTTGAAGCATGTGAAATCGATTTAAAGAAAGTTTCTCAAAAAATCGATAGTGTGCTGAAATACAATTTCAATTAGATAGTGCTAAAGTATAATCGATATTTTTAAATATGACTTCAATAGTATCGAAAACTATATTACCAATAATCGTTTGAAAGTAAATAATTTTCTTTTAAATCGAATTTAACACCATTAAAATGAATTGGATGTGGAGAATTTCTCTAAAAAACATTTTTGGAATGCGCAGAATCAATGTGACTTTGACAGTTCTTGAAATCGATGATTTTTTTGCGTAAAAATCGATTATGTTAAGAAGTACAATGTTTTTGAGTTAGATGGCAAAAAACTACGCATATTTATAATTCTGGAACTGATTATTTCATAAATGGTTTAGAAAACTATAAATATTGGAAAAAAAATCATTCTGAAGCGTGTAAAATTGATTGTCAAAAAATCGATAGTGTATTGAAATACGACATCTTTGAAGTAGATTGTGCTAAAATACAATCGAATTTTCCAAAATTGGTCTAAAACAACGGGAATATTGAAAATTTGGAGTGTGGAGATACCTCTATAATTGAGAACACAAATAATCATTTTAAAGCAAATAGTTCTCTTTTAAATCTATGGTTTGGAGAAATTTAGAACCTTTGATTTAGATGGCGCTAAAGTACAGAAATTTTTAAAAGGAGTACTGAATTTTTAATACAAAATTAAAAACAAATTGTTTTGAGGTATGAAAAATGTTTGGGAAGTGAACAGTTCGTCATAGAACCGATTATAAAACTGGTAAATTCTAACATAAGCTAAATTTCTAAAATTCAAATTTTTCGAAATATTTTTTATTAGGAGTGCGGTTAACTAAAGTAACAATGGATTTTAGTACCAAATTTGACGTTTCATATTTTTTTTTTAATTCGATATCCAAAACTATGTTTATATTCACTTATAAACAACATTTTAATTTTAAAATTAATGTGATATTGGTAGACAACTAGACGTACAATTAAACGTTTATTTGGCAATCAATTATACTGTACAACATTGTACAGTGTAGCAAACTAATGTCATTATTTTTTTACACGTTTGTTTGATTATATTCTAATTTCTTCCTAATTATAATTATTAATGAAAAACTTGATGAAGAACATCAACAAGTATTTTTTAAAAATGATTATAAATAAACGGAGTCAATCGAATTTTGTCTCTATTGTCATCAATTAAAAATAAAATTGCGTGGGGAGCATTTTTTGTCACTTTTATATAAATAGTGACAAATGTATTTTTAAAACTTGGCATAGTATTTTGAAATAGCAAAATATTACCAATAGATAAATTAATGTCGTTAATAACAACTGATTTATTAAGAAAATCAATTTGGGAAACGATCGCCGTTAGTTTAAATAGAAGAAGTGTTTTCAAGTTTATGTCTTAGTTCGATAAGGGGTGAACGTCCTAAGATCGTAGTTCTTGTTACGAATTCTCCGATAATTTATATTTATCATCAAACGCCTTTGGTCAGGCTACATTTTATCAAAAATTTCGTATAAATCTATTGTTTGTCTTGTTTCGATATATATCGCGGGTTTTGTTACGAATTTTCCGATAATTTATATTTATCATCAAAGCCTTCGGTCAGGGTACATTTTATCAAAAATTGAGTGAAAATCAGTTGTTTGTCTCTTTAATAAGGGCCGTTCTGGTTTTTTACGAATTTTCCGATATTTTATTTTTATTATCAAATGCCTTTGGTCATGGTACATTTTATCAAAAATTTAGTGAAAATCAGTTGTTTGTCTCTTTAATAAGGGCCGTTCTGGTTTTTTACGAATTTTCCGATATTTTATTTTTATTATCAAATGCCTTTGGTCATGGTACATTTTATCAAAAATTTAGTGAAAATCAGTTGTTTGTCTCTTTGATAAGGGGTCCTAAGATGGCCGTTCTGGATTTTTACGAATTTTCCGATATTTTATTTTTATTATCAAACGCCTTTCGACAGGCTGCATTTTATAAAAAATTTCGTATAAATATATTGTTTATGTCTTTCTTCGATAAGGGGTGATCGTCGTTATTGTTACGTATTTTCCGATAATATATTTATCATCAAAGGCATTCGGTCAGGGTACATTTTATCAAAAATTTAGTGAAAATCAGTTGTTTGTCTCTTTGATAAGGGGTCCTAAGATGGCCGTTCTGGATTTTTACGAATTTTCCGATATTTTATTTTTATTATCAAACGCCTTTCGACAGGCTGCATTTTATAAAAAATTTCGTATAAATATATTGTTTATGTCTTTCTTCGATAAGGGGTGATCGTCGTTATTGTTACGTATTTTCCGATAATATATTTATCATCAAAGGCATTCGGTCAGGGTACATTTTATCAAAAATTGAGTGAAAATCAGTTGTTTGTCTCTTTGTTAAGGGCCGTTCTGGTTTTTTACGAATTTTTCGATATTTTATTTTTATTATCAAATGCCTTTGGTCAGTGTACATTTTATAAAAAAATTAGTGGAAATCAGTTGTTTGTCTCTTTGATAAGGGGTTCTAAGATGGCCGTTCTGGATTTTTACGAATTTTCCGATATTTTATTTTTATTATCAAACGCCTTTGGACAGGCTGCATTTTATTAAAAATTTGGTGAAATATCTGTTTGTCGTCGATTGTCTGGCTTTAAATTTAGTTTATAATAGAAGAATTTATGGGTCTAGGTAAAGGTCGCTCAACATCGTATCAATTGAAATCCGGTTTTCATGATAATTGGCTGTCATATTAGAAAATTGAGTCGCACAGCAACCAGACAATGACGGAACAGGAGTGGGAATATTATTCGTAAATAAATATATCCTGACCTAGTCCAACAAACTGCTACTGAATTACCGGTCAGTAGCGTTTCAATTTATATATCTAAAGGACCCAAAGTTGTACCAAAATTAGGATTATTTTGTTTAGTACTATAGCCGTTTTGCAATTAAAACATGTTTAATATATACTGGATTTATATATAGAAAAAATAATTTTTAATTATTACTAATATTTTTATTCCGATTTACATTTTGGTACAAAAATTGAAAGACCACTTTAAAACATTGTATTTACCCTTTTCTCATTATCTAAAAATTGAAATAGAATAAAACTGTTTTATTTTCTATTACGAGGGGTTTCTACTAAGTTTTGAGATAGGTTAACACTGATATTCATTTGTCAAATTTGACATTTTCATCATAAAGTTTGATATTTGACATGGTGCTATTTGAGTTGTTTACAGATACTTGAAACATTTACTATTGATCCAGAAATTGAATATAATCGTGAAAATTTTGGTGCGATGATTTTCTTTGACTTTCGACGTGGATTAAAACAACTTCGCTTCGACTTTTGGTGATAACGCCACCGTGTTTCGCTGGTTTTCTGAATTCCAACTGATATTGCAAATATGTATGTACAAAAATAGTTGTGTCGATTGGTGCAAAGAAACGCTAAGAAAATTCAATTCTGATGCTTCAAAAGACATCTATAAGATCATGACAGGCGACGAATCATGGATCTATGCCTATGAGGCCAAAAATAAATAACAATCGACTGAATAGGTCTTTCAAAATGAGCCAAATCCAACAAAAGTTACGCACGAAGCACTTCAAAGAAAATAGTCGCCTGTTTTTCGAAATAACTGGTCGTGTTGCCCCCGTTCTATTAGAGCAACGTAGAACGGTCGATTCTGAATGGTTTACCAGCATTTGTTTGCCAGAAGTGCTCGAACAAATCAGGGTAACCAATCGCAGAAGACGAATCATTTTCCACCACGATAATGCGAGCTGTCACACCTGAGTTTAGACAAAATCGTTTTCGAACACTCAAAACATCGAATTGATAAGTCCGTACAATCCTAGTTTGACGCCCAATGATTTAAAAAAGTAAATTGCGGGTCAACGTTTTTCTACACCTGAAGAAGCGTTCAAATCACAAATTTGGGAGGTACCTCAATCGGATAAATGTTTCACTAGAAATCATACACAAGTTCTAGAGGAGGATATTTTATAAAACAATAAAGCAATATCCAAATATAAATATTTGTTTTCATTCGTCTATTCCAAACCTCAAGTAGCAACCTTCGTAATTATTCTTTTATTTTTGATCCCATCTTTTAAATTATTTTGTCGTTCGCCAATGAATATGATAGATCGCGCATACGACTTTTGCTCTTAATTGATAGATATATTTAGAACATAAATTTAGGTTGTTCAATTTGAATGCATTTGGTTACTGTAGCGATGCATGTACCTGAAATTAATGCGAAAAAATTATCAAAATGTAGGTCATACCTTTTTATTGCAACATCGCTAACTCTGTGAAATTAACTATAAAATATTAGAAATTATATAATGGTACAATTAACAGAAATTTTTCCTAACACTTTTTATTTGTTCAAAATTATGTAGTAAATTAATTAAATATTTGACTAGAGTTGCTTTGACTGTTTATACTACCACGACACCAATACTCACAATTACACGTTTCGATAACCAAGTTATCGTCTTCAGAGACTGAAGGTAAACTGTTGAGTTGCTTTAATGATGATGATATTGGATTATGAAATAATTATTTTTCAATAATATTTTCGTACAGTTTTTCCTGAATTTTATTTTATTTCGTATACTCAAAAATTCCCGTATCTTCAAAAAAGGTGATTCTGTCTCTAGGTTAGATAAAAAAATCGAAAATATTTGAGGTTTGCTCAGTAAAAAAATTTCGTAACGCCAACGGTATTCAATATAAAGGGTGTTGAAGAAACAAAAATTATACACATTTTTTACGATTTTGCCGCAACTACTGTTTTGTAAGTTGGTACCTTCAATGAATTTGTTTCGATGTCTGATTCTCCAAGAGGGCGATAGTTCCAGGTTTATAACTTATGTCTTCTATGAGAGTCAGACATAAAAATAAATTTATTGGATGTATCAGCTCCCAAAATATATTCGTAAAAAATGTATCTTGAATACGAATGGCGTTACGAAATTTTTTTACTGAGTAAACCCAGAATATTTTTTTAAACACTCTGTATATAACTCACTAATTGTTTTTGAAATTTTATGCATTACGTAATAATTTTAAAAAGTTGTGTAATTTATATTATATGAAACATTTATTTTTGGACCATCAAATCAAGTAATTTTATTGAATAAAACTAATTTTTAATTCAAGAAAAAAGAATGTTAATTTATGAAAACGAACTCACTCATCAATACACGTGCGCTTTTTACTTATAGTGTCCCGAATATTTTTGTTTGCATGTAGGTTGAGGGAATTTCCACGAAATTAGTGAAAAATTACGATCGGTTGTAGCTCGGTTGACAACGGACGGAAATTATTCAGTAAAAAAACGTGGAAACTTTTTGTTCAAAGACAATTCGAATTAATTAAAAATTGATAATGAAAATTTGTAATTTTCTTATGTCGAGATTCGATAATATCGATGATAATGAAAATGTGGTGATTATCATGGCAGTATATTGAATTAAAATTTCTGAAATTTTACCTAACTAATTTTTTATCTATTTTTTTAAATATATCGTACGATTAAGTTAAGAAAAACGATTTTGATGAATGTCCAAATTATTTTTATTCATTTATAAATCTCAAGGTTATTTATTTTCGTATTTTCTGTCCGTTGTTAGATGAGAAATAAATTTGTTGTCTATACTTGTTCGAATAAATTAATCCCAATTTTCTCAACTGGAGACTGTTCTACAAAAGATGCTATTTTGGGTAATTTGTTTTTAACGTTTGATTTGTAAATAGCTATAATCCTAATGTTTTTTTACATAATATCAAATAATTACGGTTATTAATTATTTTTTCAAATTACTATTTTTTTCATACACTTTTATTACGATCTATACTGGTAAAGTCAACTTTCACGAACGAAATGTAGAATAAGACTTTTGTTATATAATTCCGATATAATAAAAAAAATACCGCAATTGTCATACACATTTTTCTTTATTTTATTACAATAAATAAATATAGTACCAATAAAATTATTTATTTAAATTAATAATAAAGATAAAATGTATATTTGACTTTACGATTTAATTCCACCGTTTAACGTAAAAACTAAAAATCGTTTCAATACTTAAAATATATTAACGAAATATGTGGGACATTAACAAAGTTTCATATTTTCAAAATATGCTATGACGTAAAAAAATTTCTCATACGTTTCTGAGTTATAGGCATTTAAAATTATGAAAATAGAACTTCAATATTTAAGTATATTTTCTCTAATTATACATTCGAACATTATCAATAATTAATGAATGGTTACGTATGTCCACGTAATGTGTTTAAGAAGTTAATAATTCTACATTACTATCTGAAGGTCAGGGGCGGCTCATGTCCAATGGTTAACAATCTGTAACTTTTACAGGGTCTGTAGAATCTGAAGATAGCAAAAATGATTTTTTCAATTGATTTTTAAACAAAACGACACTCTTTGCTTAACTCGATAAAATTTATTGTTTAGGAGATATGTAGATTTTCAGATCGTTGTACATTTCAAGGAAACTGTTCGCCAAAAAGACATTCTGAAGAAAACTATCATCAATTGTAGTTATCTGATTGATCAGCCTAAATCTTATCAAAGCCAACAAACGAATTTGTGCAAACGAAAGGAGTCACCAAAGAAGTACGGGAAAGATACTTCTGGAAACTTTATAACACCATAAGCATAGAAAACTACGCGTCAAATCATCAAATATCACTGAACGAAGAAGAGGTAATAGTGAAAAAAAAAATGAAAAACAGAAAAGCCCCCGGAGCAGACCTCATTCCAAACGAACTTCTAAAATATGCCGGTCTCGAGCTAGGTAAACATTTAAAAATTCTCTATAACAAAATTTTAGAGACATCGGAAATACCTACGAAATGGCACAAAAGTATAACTATTCCTGTATTTAAGAAAGAACAGAAGACGCACCCAGACAACTACAAGGGCATAACGCTGCTGAACACAAGCACGAAACTCTTCACTAGCATTTTAAAGGAAATACTTGAAACACAAATAACGAACAGGGAAGAACAACAAGGTTTCAGACGAAACAGATCCACGACCGACGCCATGTTCATTATTAAACAACTAAAAGAAAACTCGATCGAATTTAATACACCAGTGCCTCATATGTCTGCCTCATCGATTTGACCAAGGCATTTGATAGTGTCCGCCTCTCCGACATCATAAATATACTGATATCGAAAGAAACGCCAGATACCATCGTAAAAGCTGTCCGCAGTCTCAATACGAACAACACGATCATAGTAAAAGCAGGAGACACTTATACGGAAGAGACACCAACACCAGGTGGCATCAGGCAGGGCGACAGCCTCAGCCCATTTCCGTTCAATCTCTTAATGGACAGAATTATAGAGGAAGTATCATCACTAAATATGGGATATAGAATGGGACAGAATAAAAGAATCAGCATGGTATGCTACGCCGACCTACAGAGACAACTACACAAATTCTGCCAGGTCAGCCAAGCGATGAACATGACTATATCCACAGAAAAAATTAAAAGACACACACAGACGAATCGAAATCTCAAGTCGGTACGGGTATCGAAATCATTACACCAACCTCCAAATACATACTAAAAGCTCCTCCAGCCCCATCCTCTTTCACT
The DNA here is from genome assembly GCF_026250575.1 of Diorhabda carinulata. Classification (NCBI taxonomy): domain Eukaryota; kingdom Metazoa; phylum Arthropoda; class Insecta; order Coleoptera; family Chrysomelidae; genus Diorhabda; species Diorhabda carinulata. Next base: position 10,006,791 of record NC_079472.1, on the reverse strand, counting down.
GCTGATTTATATTATGCAATATATCGAGCTACACACATCGCTGCTTCATCAAACGAACCTATTGACCTCATACTCACAGATTCCTTTAGCTTAATCCGAACTCTTCAAAAAATTCCTTAGCAAACAAAATCAAGCAGCAACTGCAATATATACAAGACAACAACCAAAAAATTACATTTTGTTGAACCCCCTCAGACACTGGAATAAAAGGAAACGAAAAGGGAGATCTTGCAGCTAAGGAACTTTTTAACTACTGTCGATATTAAATCAATCCTAAAGCGTAAAGTGCTTAATGAATGTGAGAAAAATTGGTCAACGTCCACACATAAACCTCGTGAAGTGAAAGACTCAGTAAAACCATGGTCAATACTACCGAAAAATCGCAGAAGTTCTTCTAACGCATCTCCGTATAGGCCATACTCGACTGATCCATAGCTACTACTTATTTGATGCGAATCCTGAACCAAAATGTAGCAACTGCAATTGCGAATTAACTATAAAACACATAAACGCAGAATATTCATCTTTTAACTTAGAAAGATCATTATCAAATCTACCACTCGGAACAATACGTGAAATTTTAGAACCTAAATACAATATTACTTACTTACCTAAAAAATTACCTTAAAAAGATCTCGATCATAAACTTAATTTAACAAATATTTATAGATACGTAAAACACTTAATTTGTACTGAATTGCTAATAACCAGTATACGGTTGATGCGAATTTTGTAAAAATAAAAAAAAAGGTTAGGGAATTGACAACTAAAAAGAAACCAAATGGCCTACGGATGTCGAACTTAATATCCGAAAACTTAGAGCTTATAAAAATGTGGAAGATTTACATAGAACAACTTTTTGATTATGAACCTACAAGTAAATGTACACAACGATGACGTGTCTGCGCCTCAAATTCTAAAATCCGAAGTAGAGGCAGCCACACCGTCCTTAAAGCACTACAAAAAATCGGGTCCTGACAACATACAGAGTAAAATATTGAAATTCATGTGCGAAACAGAAAATCAGTTTCTTAAGATTTTTGAAAGTTTCCTAAAGACTGGCTGCAATCAACCTTTAGCGCTACCCTTAGAAAACCAGAGAGAGAAAGAGAAATGGTTTATTGTCACAAAATTGTTACAATTTGTAGACAATAGCTTGTAAAAACTAAAAAACAAACATAAAAAAACTAAATAAACATACAAATACGCCCTCAAATTATTGCGGAATGATGGAAAAGAGGATATCGATTTGATTTCAATTGGCAAGTGATTGTGCATTTTTTTAATTGTAAAATATTGAGCTCTGAACGTGGAGTAGGTAGGTAAAGGTCGAGCTCCGCGTTCGTAAGTGGATAACCGTGCAACGATATTTCTGAAATTGGAGAAGCGTGCTTACGAATTAGGCAAACGCAGTTTGGTTTTAGTAGTGTACTAAGTACAAGAGAAGCCATATTTAGCCTACAGGTTCTCATCCAGAGATGCAGAGAACCTGTGCTTTATCGATTTCTCTTAGACTTTCGATAACGTCATACACGAAAAACTTATCTCGAGGTTCTTAGAAACACTGGAACTGACAGCGGTGGAATTGCTGTCAAGAGGGTAGTGCGACAGGGTTGCATTCTGCAAAAAGAAAGATTGAGAAGAACAGTGGTAGAAGTATCAACAATATTAGATATGCCGACGACACTGTAATTATAACAAATAACAATGAGTAGCTACAAAATATTATGGAAAAATATACGCAGCAAGTTAAAAATATGGACTCTGGACTCTCCTTGAATATTTCAAACACAAAACATATGATTATTAGCAAAAGTCAACATCCTCCAGAACGTTTAACGATAAAGATCACGAATAGAGAGAGTTCGAGATGCGTAGAAACTATTTACCAGCAAAGATATTTCTTTACAACTAAAATTAAGACTAATCAATTGGTACATATTTTCTGTTTTGCTCTATGGTGTAGAGGCTTGGACCACAACCGAGGCTCTTTTAAAAAGACTGGAATTTTTCGAAATGTGGAATTTCCTGGACGGAGTATATCACGGACATGGAAGTTGAGCAGAGACTAGGGAAAGAGAAGGAAGTCGTCTTTACAATAAAAAAACGGATACTGGAGTATTTTCACCACATTCTAAGACATGACAAATACCGTCTTTTGTAGTTGATTGTCCAAGACAAAGTGGAAAGTAAGAGGGGACTGGGGAGAATACGGCATTCATGGTTGTTGTGTCATCTGTTGATCTGTTTAGAAACGCAATAAATAAAACAAGAATAGCATTGTTAATAGCCAATGTTTACAACGGGTAAGGCAGTGAAAGAAGAAGTTTTGATATTTTTGAAACACAAAATATAGATTAATATTTTTTTAAATATTGGTAATAGAAAATACTGTACTTTGAAGAGTCGACGACTCAAGGTAAAAATATCCGTAATTCAATTTCCAACTATCGATATAACTTTTATGTACCCATTATTATGCAGATATGTACTTATAAAGACAATACACGGTTTTTCCAGTAAAAACAATTTGTTTTCCTCGTTTAATTCGTTGTAATGATTTCTATTTTATTGTTAAAACATCTGTAGTCTTATCACATAAAGATGTAAAGTTTCTATTAATTTAATCATTTATAACGAGGACATTTTCGTGGGATTTTCTGTTGATTAACCGAAAACCATTGATTTCATTTGACAATTATCTTGTATATATACAGGGTGTTCCGGGACTTGCTGCAAAAAATTCAGGGGTTAGTAGATGACGTGAAAATAATGCTGTGACATAAAATAGATTTTCTCATACTTTATATGCCATTAAACTTGCGATATCAAACTTCTATTTAATGATTACGATGTCCATGTAGTATATTTGACGGAATCATTCTACACTACTTAAAAGCCAGGGGCGGCTCATGACCAATGGTTAACAATCCGCAATTTTTTCAAGGACAACCTGTACAAACTAAAGATAGTAAAAAAATTCTTTAACAAAACGGTACTTTTTGTTTGACTGACGAAATAAAATTTATGGTTTTGTAGATATGTAGATTTTTAGATCGTAGTACATGCCAAGGAAACAGTTCGCTATAAAGAGACATTCTGAAGGAAATTATCATAAATTGTAATTATTTGTGGAAAATACTTACAAGGAGATATCAAAACACAATCAGACATTTCTAATTGAACTATATACTGTCGAAGATCGTGATTATCAAATAAAAACAAAGAAAACTATAATAAATGTCCGAAGTGGGTACTTTGCACTTCTACACACTTCCGGAATGCTCTTCCAAGTTCAAAGTTCCGTACACTCCGGAAGTGTGTAGACGTTTTTATTTGATAAATTGTTGGCTAACTAGTTAAATATTTCTACATTACAATTCTTTTCTTAATACGATAATCGACAGTATACCGTTCACTTAGAAATGTTCGATTGTGTTTTAATACCATAAATTTTATCGAGTTAAGCAAAGAGTAACTTTTTTTTAAAATATCATTTTGCATCAAGTTCTTGATGCTTATAGCTATGTATATATGTTTTCCGAGAAAGTTTAAGCAACATTTGATCTGTTTGTATTATTGTTCGATTCAGGTCACTTAACTAGAATTGTAGAATAATATTCGAAGCGAAACTGGCAGATTTCTGTTTTTAAATACTAATTAAATACTTACGCAATGTTGTTTCTTTCGCCGTATGTGATAATAGGATAGCAAACATCGGCCACCCTGTAGTATCTACCTCCACTTCTTTCTCATGGTTGCTTATAGTGGAATGCATGCAGACTTCACTTTTATATCAAGTCGTTTCAAAACGATCATCCAGTTCACTTGAAGTAGTGTTGAAATGCTGGTACGTGCATTTCAAACAGACTTCCATATAAATGAATGATTATATTAATTCGAAAAGAAACCAAACGAAAAGATAAACATTCGGTATATAATAAACTATATTATAGACTATAGGTGTTGGAATATGTGTCATTAAAATATTTAAAACTGTGTCAAGTTTGTGGGAATTTCAAGGAATATAAATGAAATACATCTTGATATACGTAATATATAATTGGAGGTAATTTCGTTTCTAATTACTGTAGATTTAATAATTTCCTATTAATTGAATTACTAAATGTACCAAATAATAAGGTAATTATTTTGTTTTTGTTTTTAATAGTCATTTTATTGCTATCCTTATAGTTTCCTGTTAGATACCAAATTTTAGTCACCGTTTTACGACTACAAACGGTTTTATTTGAGTAAGGGTTTATAAAAATTGTTATTGTTGTGTATCTTTTATAAAACAATCCATTTCATGTCTATAACACTATAAAAGAAGCTAGAAAAGGGCACAACTATTAACAAAGTAAAAAAAACATCAAATCTCGTTCTTCGTTAATGTATTAATCTCATCTTTGAATCATGACTTGTGGTGTCTGTACTTTATATTGGACATCTAATTGTCAGGAATTGTGTCAAAAGGTTTAGTAAATTTTTAGACTCAAAGGACGCGTGGTTCTAAATCTAGTGAGTACAGCGGACTTGGACAAGTAACAACCAAAAACTGGCTAATCAAAAGTGCTTTGTACTACGGTGCCTTATCATGATAAAGAAAAAATATTTGGCCCGTTTTACAGGTGTTTTCTTCGTACATCAAATTTTGAACGAGAATTTTTGTCTACTTTCCGAACATTTCCACCTGGTTTTGAGGTTGAAGCACGTCAGGAGTGTCAATCATCACAGATGCTTCGTTTAAGATCTACAATACACAATAGACCCTGGAAATGATAAAGTGGTCATAGTTGTAGTCGAAACAGGATCAAATTTGTACCCGATTGTGTCAACATAAGAGGATGCGAGTTTTGTTTCAGAAAAATTTATAGAAAAAATACGTAAATAGATTTTATAGCTTTATTTGTTGTATTCTATAATTCGCTTTGCAAACAAAGTTGAAATTATTTCTAAAATCGGAGTTGGCATTGGAACTCGAACAATAAAACTAATAAAAACTATAACTACATACGTTGACAGTTGGTTTAGAGCAACGGTCTTCTTCCAAGAAAAAAAACATTAAGGAATCTCAACTAATTAAGTTGAGGTTGTACCATTAAATACATAATTGCACACTTTATTAAGTTGTATGTTCTAAATACCGGGAATGATTCACTTTTATATGTTTATATAACAAATAGTGGACTTTGTTATTGTTTGCTAGCTTTGTGAAAGTGCACGCAAATTAACCGTACCGCTAAATAGAGAACACGAGTTCAAGATGTCGTCATTTCGATGACATATTTGAACGCGTGAATAAAGATTTTATCCCTAAAATTGAATTCATTCGTACAAACATTTCTAGATGAACTGGTGGGTTAGTTTATAGTCAGCTTAATTTAGAAATTTGCAGTTACACTAATTCCCACCAAGCTGAAAATCGGTAAAATTGTTTAAAATATAATTAAAAATAAAATTTGAAAGTTCATCATCATTCCCGAGTATGGAAAAAATTTTATTCAAGGTTGAAGTTTGATAAAATAAGTTTTTCGCGATTTTCAGCAAAAAGGTAAGTTTTATGATAAAAATACTACAGACACAAATTGTAGGTCATGAAATTATCTACAAAAAACGTATTAATACTTTTTTCCTACGAGCCACTGTTTCTGAGACATAATGATTCAAAAAGTTGTAAGCGTCATGAGGTAGTGTAGTCAGTGTGTTTTTTAACGTAGTTTTTCCCAGTAGAACTATTTCACGTGTCTGTTAGGATTAGACTATTACAAAATAATGGAAATTAGCAGAGATTGGACAGATAAAAGCGATTTAAATTAAAAAAAGTTAAATTTGATCGTCAAAGTCGCAACTTTCAAATTATTCTTCTTCATCTTTATCTTTATTTTAAAATGGGATCCGGGAAACGGATCCTTCACTATTAGTGATTCAATACTAGGGTACGACCGGCATTGAGATGGTGTACATGCCAGAGAACAAAATACTCCGTCATTTTTGCAACCACATTTAGCACTGTAGCTGCCAAAAATTGTGTTCAGCAGTTTTTCTCGAGAACAGTTTCTAATGTATTGTTGACCAACTTCCAGTCTATAGGGTCTAGCTGACAACCAAGTCACACTTAGACTTGGTAATATACCAGAAAAAGATGTTAATGACTAACAACTGAGGTTGGAGGAAGACAAGCCAATTGAACTTGTTTTTTAGTTTTAGTATTTTTAACGAAACATGCATATCGATACTTATCTAAGCAGATAGTTTTTTTGATAGCTCCTTAGGTGAATACCGTTGGTAATAACTTGTTGTTGAGTTAATTTATTGTTTTTAAAAACTTCAGCACATTGAACCGAATCTTGTTTTTTCAACATTTTGAAAATGCAGATGTCGTTTCTCAACCAGTTATTGCGCTTAAAAATAGTACATGATTATAACACTTTGCAAAAGAAGATAAACTTTTTGATGAATAGATTTCCGATTGATATTGAGCTTTTCCTGGTCTTAAGAATTAATTAATCAATCAATTAAATTGCTCTATTGATGTTTCAATAATCAATACATCAGCATCATTATTAGCTTGTTTTACCAATATATATTTTCATCAGTAAACTTTTCTTTCAACATTGAAATAAACCGAGAATTGTTGTGAGTTCATCAAATCGAATATCAATTGACGAAGATGTTTCCAAAGTTCGACTACGTTGTTTTGCAGCTTTGGTATTTCTCGAGCAATCATTATAGCCATCAAATACGACAATAACTCTGGAACCAAAATGTCGACGTATTTATCTAACCGTAAGATAACGTATGGCGTATAAATTAGGGGCTGGGTTTCATTTTATCTGATATTCTTGTAGTTATAACTTATGTATATTTTATAATTAAAGTGTAAGTTACCATGACCGATAAAAAATTATTTACAATTACAACTCTAGAGATGCAGATTCGTGGCAACTCATGCATACTATGATGATTACAACTTTTTGAATCGTTATATCTCAGAAACTATGGCTCGTAAAAAAAAGTACAAGCACATTTTTTGTAGATAATTTTATGATCTAAAATTTTTGTCTGAAGTATTTTTATGATAAAATTTACCGTTTTGCTTAAAATTCCGAATTACATTTTTTCCATACACGGGAATGTTGGGGAACTTTCAAATTTTATATTTAATTACATTTTAAGCAATTTTACTGATTTTCAGCTTGGTGAGAATTTATGTAGCTTCTCTCCCATTTTTTGGTCTAATTTGACCGGACTATTATTATAAATAAAACGTTTATCGTTATTTAATCGATATAATAAGTCACGTGTTATATTTATAACTTCGAAATATATATCATATGTCAAAACACCACGTGATATAAACAAATAACGTGTAAATTAACAATTCTTTGATTATTGTAAATAAAACGATGAGGAAAATCCTCGTGAAAATATTACTTGACCCAGTTGGAAAAGAATAAAAGTGTAATTTATAAAACTTTGTTTATGTCTTTGGTAACACAAAAACAATAAAAACATGTCCTTTTTCCTTTATTACGATGGATTACGATATTATTGTTCATATTTTATCATCTTATTGATTTTTATGATAAATCTACGATGTCTACGAATTGATCTTCCGACTTTAAAATTAGTGAATTCAGATCGTACCGTCTTGTTAGGAATTATTAAAGCCAAATAGCCCGTTCGGTCGAATAAACAATTCTATAAAAATAAATTATAAATTCATTTAACGTTTTTGGGACGATCATAAATTTTTGAATTAACATTTTTATGGCAACTCAAATTCCATACACGTATAAATTTCAGGAAATAGAAGTTGACTTTGTTTTAGTTTAGTAAAGTGTGAGATCATCATGGTACAAGTGTCCAATATAATCGATGGTTAACCTGTCGTACCCGTGATACGAGGATGATCCCAGAAGTACCTGGTCTGGCGTCAGGTATTTCTGAGACAATCCTCGTACATCCATATCCTTCTAATGTGCCTAAAAGATGTTCTTCAATATGATTTCATAAGTAGCCACTTTTTTAGCGGAAATCTGTATGACGAATAGTTCGCGAGATACTTTGCATTTTTATCTGTTTGCCCGGAACAATATGTCAAATAAAACAAGTTTCTAGGTTATTTTTCAAGCGAAACTATTTTTGTCCAATTCTAACCTTACTTTGTTAGAATCGTTACTAAATCGAATTCATTGTCACAATCTTAGAAATTTTGCAGATGATTCACATTTTTTATCTGTACTTAAATAATTTTCAGTTTCACGTTACTAAAAGATCTGAAAACATTTTAAAATGTCAAAATAAACTTAGTTAATTTGTTTTTTGATATCAGACAGAACGAGTGATTTGTTTACTGTTACTATTATTCGAGGATTAGTTTACTGGTTTTAAAATAGTGGATTTCCTCAAATTTTGTTTATAAACAATTTAAAAATAAAAGATTACTCTTAATTCGAATGATGATTCACTCTTATTTACTTCCAGAATCGAGTTCTTTAACCTTTCTCATCGATTTAATTAACTGCTTAAAAGAAATTAATGATCGAGTAATTGAAATATATTTTGGAACGATTTAATATAAATAAAATAATAATTTCGCATATACCTCGTATACTTGTTCGATGAAACACAGTCATAAAAAAAACATCGGAAATTATATAATTATTGCAACTGTTAAGTTATTCTAAATATATAAATCTAGGTCAATATAAAATAATTACTTTCACAAATTATTTGCTTTGTCTTGAAGAGTACCTCGTCGTATCATTGTATATTAAATTGAGACCCCGATATAACTCATAAAGCAGAGGTTGCGCTATTAAAAACCTCTTGAAAATGAAAGCCTGAACGTCGAGATTCAAATTAAAAATGCGTCCTTAGGATTCATTCGTTTAAGGGCCGAAGTAAATAAAGCGTCACAGTTTTACCACTTAGTATCTTCATAAATCTGTACATTTTGAGTACAAGACAACCATAATATATGAGGCTTAATTCGTTGATTAATACCACATTTCAGACAGTAGAAACCTAACCAAAATTATCTCAAAAAATAGGGATTACCGTTGTCAAAATAACAATGAATAAGCTATTGCTATTTGGATTTTACGAGGATGGTTCTAGAAGTACTTGGTTTGACTTAGAGATGACGGCAATTGCTTGAAAAAAAACACTGTATTAGAAAGTATACAATCTATACAGCATATGTTTCAAGTTTGAAGACGTCTCGTAGTTTAGTAGTAAGGAAAAAATTTGACAACCAATATGAAAGCTGAACTAGACTTTACTCTTGGTGAGACGGCTCCTTCGTTATCAACAGTAAAATATTGGGTAGCAGACTTTAAACGAAGCCGTATTACCTGTGAAGACCAGTGGTCGACCCCAGAAATTGTTAAGTAAATCCACAAACTGGTCCTGGATGATCCTCGATTGGAAGTGCGCGAGCTAGTACACATAGTAGTCATTTCAAAAAGTGTGGGATATCACATATTAACTGAAAATTTGGACACGAGAAAGCTGTGCTCAAATGGGTGCCACATTTGCTCATTTCTATCGAATGTTTGGCAATTTTTTACAGAAATAAAGCCGAATTTTTACGCGTTTCGCAACAAAGGATGTCCATCATTTTACACCAGAAACAAAAGAACAATCAAAACAGAGGACTGAAATGGATGAACCGGCAACAATGAATACAAAGACCGTTCATAACTTTTACAACGTTTGAGTGAATAAATCAAACAAAAACGGTAGCATTTGGTTAAGAAAAAAGTGTTGTTTCATAAAGATAATGCACCAGCTCACACAACCGTTATTTCAGTGACCAAAATTAATTGATTAAAGTTTGAATTGCTATATCATGCACCCTATTAGCCAGATTTAGCCCCTCGGATTATTTCCTGTTCTCAGGCTTAAAAGAATGGCTCGATGGAAACAGATTTTCCCACAATAAAGAGGTGATGTCGGCAGTTACTGGCTATCTTGAGGAGCTAGACGATTCTGATTATAAAAAGGGTATTGAACTTATTGAACATCGCTGAGAAGAGGTACTTCTGGTAACTCGTCGATATACCATCCTCGTATATCAATCGATTCAGTATTCGTTGCAAGGATTAGAAAGTGGTTTTAGTTTTGGTTTGATGCTATAACAACAAAGCGTTCGCCAATGTTTTAATAGCTTTGTTCGAAATTATTACCTTGTGAAGGTTATAAGTACACAGCTTTTATTATTAATTTTAAATAAACTGCTAAAAATTTAGTAATATTCAAACGGTACTAATAAAAGTAATTGTATTAACCATTTAGATATTTTCCATTTTGGTAAATTAAACTATCGACTATGTTTTTTTCCGTTTAAAAATTAATTGTTTATTAAATTTCTGTAGATATATTTATTTGAATGGAAAATATAGTTACCCACTACCACAGATCAAATCAATTTTACCAAAAAAAAAATTGAATATTTCGTATAAAACATATTTTAAATTATGCGGTTTTTTAACATTAATTTGAGATAAAGCAGACTAATAGGTGTGTCTTATTCGATTTTTTTTCCTTAAAGACGTTGAACTTTGATTGTGAATGTATAAATTGCAATAACATGCGTACAATCAATTTAATGGGTACTGATCATTTATACAATACCCTTAAACGTATTGTCGAAGTAGACCTCTATGTTGTCAGTATATTTTGCGATTTCACATTGAAAGTTGATGATTATTCCTCCTCTTTCTTTTTTACCGATAATGTATACAGGGTGTTCCGAGAGGTATTAAAACACAATCAAGCCTTTCTCGTTGTATAAGAAATGTTTTTTATGTCACAGTTTCATTTTCATATCATCTACTCAAACCCGAATTATTTGCATCAAGTCTCGGAATACCCTGTATGTTAATATATGGCAACACTGATGTAAATATATCAAATCTGACAACCATCATAGAATTTGACATTTTTAATGGCGAACATACCCAGTTCGTGTTGTCATATGAGTGCTATTTGAGTTTACAGATATTTGAAACATTGAAGTTAAAAAATAGATTTGAATCGCAGACATTTTCGTATACTTGGGTATTAGTTCCACTCGTATACATTCAATAATGCATGCTCAAAAAAAGCTCGTATCGATTGGCGCTAAAAAAATTCAAGTGCGGTGAATCAAAAGATTTCTATAAGATCATAACAAAGGACGAATAAGGTTCTATGCGAATGAACCCACAAGTAAACAACAATCGAGTGTATGGGTCTGTCAAGACGAGCCAAATCTAACAAAAATTGTTGGCGCACGAAACAAACGGTCGCCTATTTTTTTCGAAATAACTGGACATTTCGCCACCGTTCTATTAGAACAACTTAGAACAGTCAATTCGAGATGATACACCAGCATTTGTTTGCCAGAAGTGTTTGAAAAAATGAGGAAAACCAATCGCAGAAGAGGAATCATTCTCCACCACGACAATGCTCTCACACACCAGCTCAAACAAAAACTGCCGTACAGACCTTGTTTGGTACTCAATGATTTCACCTTATTCCCGCAGATCAAAAATATATTGCGTTCAAATCAGATATTCTGGAGGTAGTTACCTCAATCTGAATGGAGAATGTTTTAAAAAAACAATAAAGCCATATCCAATTATAAATATTTGTTTTTATTTGTCTATCCCAAATCTTAAGTAGCAACACATTTAATTTGATCATAGAGCTCTATCATGTCAGTATACTTTGAGATTCCATTCCTCCTTTCTCTTTTAACGACACTGTTTATATGACAATATGTGCAATTTCTAACTTTGGGAAGTGATATGATATTTGCAGTCGATATACATATGCGAACTCGATTAAAACTTATATATGGGTGATTATATGAAATGTCAGTAACCTGTTGAACAAGGTTACTCTATTAGAGAGATGTTCATATCGACAATATTCATGCAAACCGCGACAAAAAAAAATGTCCACTATTATTACCATATCGATCGACGTACGATTTTGGTATAATGACAGGTGTAAAGTGGTGAACAAAGCGGCATATTTGCGATACGTGTGTGGTTTTTCAATTTATAATCCGATACGGGTTTTCTATTGATTACTCGCTAGGGAATTCTATTCGCGATAATGATAGGATTTAATGAAGGGATTATTGAACACCGGAGACTCGGTGGAAGATTTAATACAATTCATCACTTAAAATTTATCTGTTTTTTGTGAAACATTTAGCAAAATTAGAGAGGTAATATTCTGCAATAAGGAAATAATTATAAAAAATGTGGTAAACAAGGTAACAAATATTACAAAGTTTCCCAATTAATGTTATTTCATTTCAACAAATAATTGTAGCCTTCTTCTGGCCTTAAATGTTCAATGATTCCCCGCATCAGTAAACTTTTCATTTTCGTTCGATTCCTTTTATTTATATAGAGCTCGAAAACCACTTTTCTTAGATAATTTAATAAACGTTTCAGTTCATTTCTTTCCACTAGGACATGTTCGCCCTTGGGATGTTCGATCAAGTGAAAACATAAGTTCGTTATTCGTCTCAGGGTCGGTTTAGGTTACAAAATTACGAGTTATCAGTTTTCTTTCCTATTGACAAAAACTGAAAAGATCTTACTGTGGAGATTCAGGAAGTTGTTCTATTAGTAATAATACTAGTAAGAGATAAGTTTACCAACTTAAAATTTATTACAAATCAACTGCTGAATTGATGTTCTGCATTCAAATAAGTTCGTTGAAAAACATCCTTCTGTTATGTAAGAATTTTAGAAATATCATGTAACTGAAATTGCCACATATACTTTTAGCAACGATTTTATTTGCTTATATTTTTTGTAATAATTTCCTAAGAGAATATAAATAAAACAATTTTCAATTCAAGCTCTTTACATATTCAGTACTCTATTTAAATTTATTATGTATCAAACTTT